>NW_027499800.1:0-112800 GCF_021521415.1 Bidens hawaiensis | reverse complement strand
AATTTAATAGGGATGATGAATGAATATGCATTCCAATTGTTTTCATTAAGAACAACAGTACATTTAAACTACTTAAATTTATACAAATTTCGCACAAAACACGCCGAATTACAAAAATACCCTTCAATTTAAATAACATGGCAATTTTACCTATAATGTGTTCACACTTCAGATTCAAACAATTTTCCCAAATTACCTGTTCTTGTAACCTAAAAGGCTTAAAACTTCCGGTAACCGATTTTGAAAAAACCGATTCAAAATCGGAAAATTAAAAAAAAACAGATGATTTAGTTTTACGTTTTAGTAAAAACAAAACTTATGGTTCGGTTTTGGTTTTGGATGTAACAGAAACCGAAAGAAAACGAAAAAACCGAACCTATAGATTTTCATTAATTGCTTTTTGCATCCGTTGCAGACCAAACAGAAGAACTCAACCACCCAAAAGACTAGTCCTATGGATGATGGAACCCACTTGGCCTATAAACACCACATCAATTGCCCATACAACCGATACCTTGCAATGATTATATTTTGAGATTCAATATTATTATAGATTGCACAAGCGTATACACATTATTATTATTATTATAAGTTCCAAAATTAGGTGAAATTTACTAAAGTCAATTAGGAATTGAGGTGGTTTAAAGCCCTAATCACTTACTTGAGAGCCAAAGTTATTGGTTGAATAATATTGAGAGAAAATAGGATATAGAAAGTGAGAGTGAAGAAGAGTAGTAGGAGTAGAGACGGTTAAGTTACCAACGTAGAAGAAGAGGCGGCGGCTGCTGCTGCTTTCCGAATCTCCGGCGACTTGCTTGCTGATCCTTTTTCCATCGTCCCGATACGATCGGAGTTACCGATTTATTTATGCCATGACCGAGAGAAAAAGGGAAAATTCCTAAAATGTTATTAACGGGGAGATTAAAAAAAAATTTTTCTCCTTATAAATAAAAATTTCCAAAAGTCTCTCCGACAAACAGGACTCAATGCGTCTTTCACATTCTGCTTGGTCACCAAACGCGTCTTTCATGACCTGTTAGCCTTCAGCAAACGTCTTTCACGACATGCTAGCCTCTAGCGCGTCTTTCACGACCTGTTAGCATCTAATGCGTCTTTCACGACAAGTTTAGTCTATTAATTGTTTTTTATATTAGATTATTATAATTAAATGATTAATTTTATCCATATTTGGTTTTTCTTTTATAACTTGTAATATATAAATTTATATATGGTTTCGTATATGTCGCTGAGACGTGTTTATTTTTTCTACATGTGTCATAAATGTTACTCAAAACCGAGTGTCAAATGGATATTGAAATGTTCAATAAAATTTGACCAGATCGTTTTAAGTAAAGTTTATGCCAGCACGTAGATAAAAATAAGCACGCTTTAACAGTATATTTGAAACTTTATAAAACTTTATGCATTACAAGTTATTAAAAAACCAAATATGAGTAAAATTAATTATAATAATGTAAAATTAAAAAAAGCAATTAATAACGAAAACATGCACTGAAAGACGCGTTAGAGACTAACTGGTCGTGAAAGACACCCGTTGAAGGCTAACAGGTCGGGAAAGACGTGTTGAGGCCTGACACGTCGTCAAATACGTGTTTGTAAGGGACATTTATGGAAACTCTTATTTATGGAGACAAAAATGGAATCTCTCTCTATTAATTAGACATTTTAGGAATTTCCCCCCAGAAAAAATATGTATTTTAAGCTTTAACGTTTTAAATAATGTAAACAATTTTTTTAAACAATGATTAAAGTTAAGGTAATAAACATAGCAATTGGCAAATAAGGGTATTAGAATAGGTTTATGACATACTAGCTAACCGATGATTTTAAAGCTCTCCTAACATTTTTATAGCAATTTGGTGAATCGACTCTTTATAGTTTATGTTCTCTAATATTACATTCTTGATAGCTATTATTATCAACCCGTTAAGACTTTCTTGGGCATTGTGGGTTGTAAATAAGATTTCAATAAATACAATTTCAAAAAACTCCTTTCTGCAGATGCTACGTGAATGCTGGTGTTCGAAGTCAACAATGTTGTTATCCGCTCTTCATTCCATTATTTATTTATTTATTTAACTTTTGTTAATTAATTAAAAGTAATGGGTCTTTTTCAATTTAATGGGTCTGTAAGTCTTTGGGTAATTAAAAAAGAGTGGGTCTAAAAAGTGTTTGGGTATTACAAAAATAGTTGAATTATAAGCGCTCATAATTCTATATATATAACATCAAGAATTTTTAAAAAGTCTTGTGCCCTAAAAAAACGTGTCCTGGTCGGGCACCCACCTCGCCGCCCTTAGAAAAGAGTATGTCTTTTTATCTGAGGACATTTACAAGCCCAATCCTAAAACACTTTATTAGAAGGTATGTTGCACACCTGACTTAGGGCCTAGGCGTGTGACCAATAGTTGATATCTGTTTTGTAAATATATCAGAGTTGCGGGTTGCTTTTAGCGGAATATTTTATTTATAGTAAATTATTTATTTATTTTGAAAACTTCTCGGATATTAAATATCCAAGTGCTAGCAAATAAAATACTAATTTATTCTAAAAACTTTTTGGATAGTGAATATCAAAATGTTTGATTTATAATTTTTATGGTAAACATGTTTACATTATTTTAATAATTAAAATTGAGCCATCTCCAAATAGCGAGTCTCTATCTCCATGAGCGACTCTAATCCTTGCTACTTGTACTATACTTGTTTTCCAAAAAATATTGGGAAAAATACGTCAGCTATATGCTGGTTAACACGTTGACACAAAATATTTTGATACTTAATTATCCTCTCGGGTATCTTATGACCCAACCCATCGTGGCTTAGGAAAATAGCCAAGTTCTAAAGTCTGAATTACTATTACAAACTCCAGCTCAACTCGAAACCACTCAGCAAACATCGCAGCATTCGAGTACTTAGAAACTGCCCATCTACACAAGATTATCCCTACTCGAGCATTACTTAGGTCCGGCCCAACGTGGCGGATGCATAATCAGGCATGGTGCGGTGTGCCCACCGTCTACCCACATATGAAAGGATCTAGACTAATGTATACGATAACCTGAGGGCCAACGATTACCTTTGTTTATAAAGTTTTAGAGATACATAATCCCATGCAAACATTTGTAAGACTCGTTATAAAAGTTTGCTTGTAAAGAGTTTAGACGTATTCACCTTTGTTATGATTAGTGCAGTTCACTGACTTATGCTTGAGCGTTACCTTGGACCTATAGTACAAGAATAACTTTGTATAAATACTAGCCTAAACCATGCGTGGGGAACCTAGAAGATGGGAAAATAAGCTGGCGCTTCTATTTTGTCCGCCGTGCATTGCGGGAGTATAAGCCAAGTTCCTTGCAATGCGCGGGGAACCCTTATGTCGGTAAAAAATTTTGGAAACTCATATTTAAGCAATTTTACAACCCTAGACGAAAGAACAAACCTTTAGCTGTCCCTCAGGGACCCTTGGGGGAGATTTTAGACCATGAGAGTGTTCAGGATCAAGATATTAAAGGCCGGTGCACGAGACTGATCATTAAGCGAGTCTCGGGTTCGGTTATTTGGTTGTTCTTGTGTTTTCTTCTATTTCTAGAACATGTATGTGCTTAATTTTTATATTTTGCTGCTGTTCTTGATGATTATCGGCTAGATTCCCGTTCTACCTAGGTTTTTGATGAATACTTTGTGATTTACGGATTTTTATCGGTTTATTGGATCTTATTGTTGGTTTGATGCTAAAGTAAAGAACTTGATTATAATTGTTATGATGTGTATGTATATTTAGGTCTGATTTATTGTCTTTATTTGTTCCGCATGTTTCTTGTTGAATGTATTTCAGTTATAGATGCATGTTTAGGTCGCTTACTTTGTGTTTGTGATTATTTTATGGTTTTGCTAGACGTAGTATCCATAGGAACATTGATCGGTGATTTGTTAGGACTTTATATTCTACCTATCTAGAGACTGAGAGCTATAGATAGTCAGGATGTCCTTGGATTAGGTGTTTAGGCTAGAACACTCTGACATGAGGTTTCCTTAGATTTCCCTAGTTTCATTGTAAATCCATGTCTAATCGATTGTACCTCTTTGCACTTTAGGGTGTATTGAGATAGTGAGACTGATAAGTAATCTATCTTTTAGGGTACTTTAGTATTGTTGGAGAGACTGAGAGGTAATCAACCAACCGGTAAGTTTACACGCCCCTTAGGGTTTTCTTTTTTTGTCACACCCGAGAATGATCAAGGATCCACTAGGTTGTCTAAGGGTTTCGTATTTTAAGATCCCGTTCCATCATAATTTCCATAGCCGAGAGGGATCCAAGATTCATAAGTAGGATTCTAAACCTAGGTAGTGCTTCTCCTAAATTTAAGTTCGTCTAGGTAATTGAGTTAAAAGTTTGTTAGTGTCAGTGTGAGTTTTAGATTCTTAGTTTAAAGTTAACAAATAAAAAAAACAAAAAAATCAAATCTATTTAATTAAATTATTAGTCAGAGTCTAGTTTAGGTGTCGATAGTGTCCTTTGGGTTCGATATCCTGGACTTCATTAGGCTTTACTACATTTGATAGGTACATTTGCCTGTTTAGTGGTCTAGTATTATGATAGTCTAGGTTTATAAATTTAAAACTAGAGTGTGTATGCTAGGTTAAGTTTTTATAGACCGCTTTTAGCACATCAAGCATCTTCAAAGGGCCACATTGCGCCCATCGCATGAGCCCGTGCACTTCGGGTGCTCGCACCCTCGCTAAGACCACTGAGTGTGTCTAGGCATATAAGAATATTACTATGTGAACTCATCTTCTTATAAGGAGCTCACAATTTTTGTAATTTATCAATGTAGGAGGAAATTTCTCTTTTCTATTTATATTCTTGTGAAATGATCCCACTTTATTTCTTCTTCCAATGTGGGATGAACATATTTTTCTTATTGTTTAACTTTTCCATCATGTTTTGAGAATATTTTTGGTCCTTCATTTTTCAAATTGACATATTTGGCCCAAAATTAAAATGGGATTTTCCGGGATATTACATATCTTTTATTCTCTTCTATCTACTCAACCAAACCCAGTCCAACCCAACTTAGATTTATGAAGCCCAAAATGCCGGATAGTCAAAACTTCACGCATTTGAGCATTTATGCAACGTAACATTCGGTCAGCATTGTAGGGGTTTTGCAAAAAAGTGATGTAGTCAAAACTCTCTACAAAACTCTACAACAATCATTACTCAATTATTTTTTACTATTTTGCATTTCTAGTTTTTTTAATTAAAATTAAACAAATAATATTTCATTAAATAAATAAAAATTATATCAAAATATGAAAAAAAACTACATTAAAATTAAATATAATAAATAGAAATACAAAAAAAAAAACATAAAACTACTTAAAATAAATAAAACTAAGGTTGTATTTTTTATAAATGTTGTTTTTTCTCTTTTTAACTAGAGTTCTATAAGGCTCCGTTCCCGGAAGCCCTACTTTGGTATTGGATTTACTCATAAACACAGTTCTAAATATCAGAGTTAATTAAAAACTTTTCGCAGAATACTTAATATTAAACATTCTTACATAACATAAGTACTTGTCTTAACAAAATACATAAGTCTTAAACAATAACATAAACGACACGTGAATCTTCCGTCTTCGATGCCAGTCTTCATCCATTTGCCACGTGTCCCACCTCAAGCAATCTGCCTCATCCTATTCACCTGCGTGCATACTAAAAGTCAGCTACGCTGAGTGAGTTCTAGTTTAACAAGTTACAGGATTATCTTACACATTCTTTATTTACAAACAAACATTTCTTGCATTATTTCATTACTTTCTTACAAACATACTGTTATTCTTACATTCTTGCACAGATATTATAAGGGTCTGCCACCCAACCTCTTGCACAAATATTATAAGGGTCTGCCACCCGACCTCTTGCACCGATATCATAGAGTCGCCCACTCTATTCTTGCCTAGGTATTATAGGGGCCTGTCACCCCGACTCTTACATTAGACTTTTACTATTCTTGCCCAGGTATTATAAGGGCCTGTCACCCCGACTCTTACATCACATTCTTACTTGACTCTTTCAATCACGTTAAGTTAACAGCTAAGCACATACAAGTTCTTACAACTTTCTTTCATTCTAGCAACAATCATTTATGTTAATCATACACGTATATATATTTCTAGTCTTACAAGCATACACACAACCCCGAAAATATTTCAAAGAGAAATGGGGCTAGAACTCACCTGGATCCGGTTTCTCTCACCGTTAATGGTACTGCCCTTCCTTAGCTGTACGCGGCTAACTGTACAACACATTAAGCGTCTCAATTGTCCATTACTATTACTTCGTACATCTAAGTTAATGAAACCCTCAGCTAGGTCCGGGGGCAGCGCCCCTGGTAGCGGGGTCTAGGGGCGGCAGCCCCTAGCAGGGTCCAAGGGGCAGAGCCCCTGGCTGGGGTTGAGCTGCTAGGTCAGCTCGGAAAAATTTTATTTTCGTTAATAGGTCCTTCATAAAAAACGCATCAGAAAATGGATTTCATGAAATTTCACATGGAATTTTTCGCATGAGAATTTCGCATGGAATTTCGCATGAGAATTTTGCATGGAATTTCACATGAGAATTTCGCATGAGAATTTCGCTTCGCATGCTGATTTCGCTTCACATGCGATTTCGCTTCGCATGGCGTGCGATGCAAAATTCTTGGATTTCGCATGGCATGCGATGCGAAGCCCTTTTTCATGCGAAAACCCCTTTTTACTTCGTTTTTACCATTTTAAGGCCATTTTCCTCCAAGATTCTTCCTTAGGACCCAATTCTACTCTTTGTATGGGTTTCGGGTCGTACCAACTTTGTATACCCATGTTTTTCATGGTCCAAACATCATCTTTTGTCCTATAACACCCCCGTGAGGTTATAACTTACCAAGTTTATGTTTTTCTTACGTCCTACAACCCGATCTATTGTTCTATCAGTTTGCATGTCGATTCTAACCATAAAATTTAGCTTTTTTAAACCAGCTCACCTTTTGTTCTCGGGTTTGGTTCAGATCTGAAACAACTCGAGGATCTGGACGTGATTCTTGGTGTTTGATGGCGTTTATACACTAGATCCATCCTTCTTTAGCTCGGATTTGGATTCGGGTTTAGAGAGAAAGTGTGTGTGTTTCTTGAGTGTGGGTGTTGTGTAAAGAAATGGAATGAAAAAGAAGATGATATATATATATAGGTGGTCTAAGGGCCCCACCACCCACTTCCTATTCCAACCAAAACCTTATCCAAACATAAACACGCACACAATTAAACTAACGACACACAATTAATAATAAACTTCCCGTTATTTCTTATTCTTAGAAATGCGGATGTTACAAGTTCGCGTTTGAGGGTCGATATTGGTGATCGGGTTCCTTAAAACTTCGGGATCTATGTCCATTTGCCTCACTTTATGGAACTCCGCGACCTCCTTATTGACTTGAAGACTTTCATACCCAAGGTTGCATATATTTTAGAGTCGACGGTTCATTTCCTCGAATTGATCTGTCACGTCAGCACCCGCATTTGCTAACTGACGCCTTTAGTGATTGACATGGTGTAGCCGACGTTAAGACATAACTATCACAACTTTGCCATCCAAAAAAAAAATCTAAGAGCATTGTTTGTTATCGTTAAAATTTCCGTCTATATAATAAATCAACATTTATTTAAATTAAGATACATTCTCCGTCTAAATCTTTACTTTCGTTAAAATATAAAGAGAGACAAAAATGAGAAGTGTGAAAAGGATTTGTGACATAAAAGAACCCTTAAAATTAATTCAAGAAAAATAATAAAAAGTTATAACTCAAAATAATTAAAAAACGAAAAAGTACAAAAACTAAAATATTTCTCCTGTCTTTCTCGTTCAAAAAAAAAAACACAAAAAAGACACGATGTTGAGAAAAAAGACACAATGAGGAAAATAAACGAAAACACAATAATAAATAATAAAACACAATAAATCGCAAAATATAATACAATGCCGAATAAAATATAACATAATGTTGAATAATATAACATAATATCAAGGAAAAAAAAAGACACAATTAATGACGAAAATGTTTAAAAACACAATAATAAATAAAAAGACACAATGATCTTTTTTCTTCTTTTTAACAAGGAAAACTTGGGGCCGGGGTATTTTAGTTTTTTTTTACTCTTTTCCTGTAGTAATTAGTTTTTTTTTTTAAAACGGTGACTTTCTTGTATTTAGGCTATCGCACTCTCCAAATTTGGAAAGCCCCGATGCCCCACTCTGGGCAAACTATGTTGTCATAATCAGGCCCACACTTGATTCAGAGTTTGGTTTGGGCGTTCCCTCGGGAAACCATTTTTGGAGTTATGATTTTTTTATTAGTTCTTTTTTATTATTTTTTTGAAGGATTTTTTGCGATGCCACAAATTCTTCTCATCTTTCTCATTATAATCCGTCTTTTGTAGAATAATTTGACCCTAAATTCTAAAAGAGTATACTTATAGTAAATCAAAAACTTTTTATTGTAATTTAACACTTAATTTATTTATATATTTTTTTAATAAAAGAGTAATTGGTCAGGTTGATATGCTCACCGTACAAAATCCCTTACTAGGGATCGGAAGTATAAGCAACTGAATCAACTTAATTATATGTCTGTAAATAAAATCATTAAAATATATGTATATACTTCGGCCACAATACGCGAATGTGCATCCTTAATCTAATAAAATTTGTATAATTTACTTTTACAAGTTATAAACTTTTAACTCAAAAACTATGTATATAACCGGCTATTAACATTAACGGGTTTTGACTGTTTGACCAAAATGGCTTTCCATTAGTAACTGATATTAGAAAACCCGGTGTTTGCAACTCTACTTTCGACACCAGGGTACACAAAGTAAATTCACCAAATCATCACTTTCACTAGTTTCACAAGTGTCACAAATTTTGGGGGGTGTAGTGTTAATGCTTTGCTCAAATCAAATATGCTAAATATATATATTTTTACCTGTGTAGTTTGTATTGTAACTGATTACTTCTCATTTATTTTCGTTTAGAATTTATATACTACTAAGTTAATTATATTTTATGGGTCTCGAGTGTTAAACACAGTTGAAAAGAGCAAGAAATGAATAGAACCGGCACGAACCAGGATTGAATCGGACCAGCAATTGAACCGGACAAAAAGGGGCAAGCCGCCACACGCGACCAGCCTCCCCTTTCTCGCTACGTAGCGCGACGTGGTATATTTATATGTGTTTTGAGTTTTTTTCATGCCGCCACACGCGACTAGCTTGTCCTTTCTCATCATGTGGCGCATAGAGGCCAAATTTCAAGAAAGTTCTGTCGTTTGAAGGGTTTTGGGGCTCTAATCACTATAGAAACATAATTAACCTAAACCATAAGAGATGAGACCATTACAAGTCAAAATTATCAAGTCTTGGAGCTTAGGATTGCATATTTTGAAGATCTTGAAGGCTTGGAATCACTCGGTGACATACTATTCAAGCGGAATTGAAGACCACGGGTTTTATCACCCTTAATCCTTCATTTTATGATTTATTATTCACCATGATTCCTACTATTATTATTTTGCTTGATTCAATAATGCTAGGCCAAACTCTTAAGATTGCCTAGGTTTTATGATGAACCATCGTTGATGTTTGATTTTGATTGGAATTTGCTTATAATTATGGGTTTTATGAATCAGTAAACAGTTTGATATGATTTATTCGATACATATGTGTGCTTCGTTTTGTTTGATGAGTTTTATTGTTTCACAGTTTCCTTAGTGATGATAGGATTCTTATATGTCAACTACTATGTGTGTTTTGACTAGTTTATGGTTGATTTGCAATAGGATCATAGAAATAATATTATTAATCAAATAAATAAAGTATGATACTAATCTAAAAAGTTGTATGGTGATAGATTATTTGATAGATCTTTGTTGATTAAGATTTCAAGATTTATTTCTTCATAAGGAGTCCGTCTAGGTTTAATTTATTAGCTTTGTCTATTGGGTCGAATGAATTTATTAAATTACCTTTGATTTTCGCGCCGTAAGGTAGAATTTCATTTAAAGGTACTCATTCATAATCAATTAGATAACCGTAAGCGAGTCTAAGATTAAAACCGGTGTTTTTAAGAAATTAATAGAAATCCATAGTTGTCTTCTTAAGAAGGGTCAGGGTTCTGTTCGGGTTTTCTTTAAGTGATTATTTTATGATCCTAGTTCCATAAAAATCATTTTTTGATTAATTGATAACTGAAACTTTAAGGATTCTAGCCTAGGTGGTTATTTGCCATCATTTGATTAAGTCCAAGTTCCAAGTCGAGTCGTCTTTAGTTTTACTAATTAACTTTTATATTAGTTTTTTTAGTAAAACCCACCCCTCAAAATAATAAAAAATAAATAGTTATATCGGTAGTTGAGTTGACCGGCACACTTGCCGGTTAGTAGGTTTCGTTAAGTTTAAGAGTCTAGAATTATTACTTAGTGTCTAGATTAGCGTATTTTTATATAGCTACTTTTAGCACATCAAGTTTTTGGCGCTGTTTGTGGGAACTCTTGGCGATTGCGTTTATTAGCTTTGATTAGACTTACTTGCTACATCTGTGCTATTTGTTTTGTTTTTTATTTTAAGTTTAGTTTATTTTATTTTAAGTTTTATTTTTGTGTTTTATAGAGTCTAATCATTTGATCTTGTGTGTTTTTCAGGTTTATGCTACATCTTAGATCACAAGGACCGCCACTAGGAAATCTTGGACCTGCTCCATTGAAGTCTGAGGTTAGTACTGGTTCAGGTTTACTGTTTTCAAATAATAAGCCCTTATATTTTGATTCATTACCTAATTCATCATCGCAAAGTTCACCACCGTTAAGCCTAGAATTTTTCCAAAAACTAAATGGCCGACAACAACCAAAACGTCTACCAACAAACATTCGAGGGTTTCACCGAAAATCACTCACCCATCACCGTTCCCGAAATCATTAACCCAAACTCATGGCAGATACCATCGTACATCATGACCTCTATCACTCAGGTTTGTCAGTTTCATGGGCATGAAGATGAAGATGCACCGACACACATTTCCCGTCTAAACCGTATTCTCAAGACATTCAATCTGTAAGGTGCTATAGAAGATGCCATATTCCTTCACCTTTTCCCATTTTCAATTGCGGGACTGGACGCCACTTGGCTTCATTCGCAACCAGCCGACACATTCACCACTTGGGAGGCGCTTCGATCCGCTTTTTGAAAAAAATAATTTCCGCCTGCTAAAGCATCCCACCTTCGTGATCAGGTCAATTCTTTCCACATGGAGCCAGACGAACCATACTACCAAGCTTAGGAGCGATTCCAAAATCTTTTATCTCGTTGTTCTCAGCATGGTCTCACTTCTTGGGCCCTCGTTGAAAAATTATATAATGGTCTAGATTATGAAACTAAAGCTCGATTCGATACATCAGCCTAATGTCAACTTATGAGGAGGAAGAACGTAGCCGAGTGTAATGATCTTTTGTGGGTTTTGCCCGGTCCGAGTCTGCGTAAAATCCACTTAACAGGAATTCTACTCCGGTCACTACTTCACCCTATCCGTTCGAGGTGTGCACCAGGTCACTCTAGATACTGGTGTGGCTGCTGCTTTAGAAAGCTTAACTCGCGAGATTGGATATCTTAAAGCTAAGGTAGAAAAATGTAGTTGTGTAGAGGGGGGGCGTGGTACTTTAGAGTATCCGTTGATGAATTAGCTGTAGGTTGAGTTCATAGGAGGACAGAATAGGGTTCCTAATGCATTTAATGGTAATAATAATTCTAATTGGAACAATTATAAGAAATCTAATAATAATAGCTCTAATTGGCGTTCTTCCGGGGCACCCCATGGTTTCCAATCAAATCTAAATCTTAACCGGGGGCAGGATTAGTCATTTAGTGGGGGTCAGAAGGGTCAGAGTTTGAGTAGTGGGAAAGGTGGAATAGTGGGCAAGATTTGACTAGTGGAGTGTTGAGACTAGAGGAGTTGATGAAACAAATACTTATTAAGGATCAAGCCAACCAGAAAACCTTTATCAATCATGACTTGCTTTTGAGGAATCATTAGTCCGCACTCTTAGATCTTCAGAGGTCTGTAGGTTACATAGCTCGACGTTTAGATGAGAAACTCCCCGGTCAGTTTTCAGGTAATGCTCAACCTAATTCGGCTGCGTAGTTAGAAGCCATCTCTACTCGTAGTAGTAGGGTTTTAGGTTCGGAGAGAGTTAGTAGAGAGGTTGAGGCAGAGAAGGAGGACGATGAGTTGGTAGATGAGGAGATAGTGATGGAGACTCCTAGAGGGTGCAACCTAGGCTAGGCCCAGCAAGTATCGCACCAACCAGTGCGTCCATAGTAGAATGAAGTGTAAAGAAGAAACCGAGAGAGGTTAGGCTGTCACCGATTATAAATCATGCTCGTGTCCCGTATCTAGCCCGTTTTAAGCATCAGAAATTCACTAGAGAGTACGAGCACTTCTTAGACATGTTCAGACAGCTTAAGATTAATTTTCCTTTTATCGAGGCCCTCTAGCGTATGCCGAATATGCCATGTTTTGAAGGATCTTCTTAAACTTAAGGAAAGTCTAAAGTAGCTTTCGACTGTTCCACTGAACAAAGAGTGTTATGTGGTAGTTCTCAATATCTTTTCGGTAGGGACACCATGTGCCAGGCATTGACAGATCTAGGAGCTAGCATAAATCTCATGCCATATTCTTTATATGAAAAGCTAGGCTTGGGAGAGCTCACCTTTACCCGTACGTCATTGTCCTTAGCTGACCTCTCCGTGAAATACCCTAGGGTAATCATAGAAAATTTGCTCGTTAAAGTCGATAATTTGGCTTTCCCCATAGATTTTGTTGTTCTAGAATTGGAGGCCGACGAGAGAGTTCATATCATTTTAGGTCATCCATTCTTATGCACTGCTAGGGCACTTATTGCATCTTCGAAAGATAGATCACTCTTAGATCCGGCGATGATAATGCCCTAATGTTTCAAAATCCATGAGACATCCTAGTGGTCAAGATGGTCTCATTGACCCATGTCATCCCATTTACTCGATAGATTCATTAATCTCGGGCATGGATCCATGTCTTGATCATTTCCATTCCGTCGGATTTGGTGTGAAGGTTGAGAGAAAGTTCGAAAGTTCTTGAGAATTGATGGAGTGTGATCGAGAGAGTGGTGGTTGTAAGCAAAAGTTTGAGGAGGTTCAAGGAGTTAGAAAGAAGAGAAATAGAATTGGTGATTGGTCGAATCGTGATGCAATATCTTGGAGAGCCCTGGAGTTTTACCGAGGTGGAGGCAGCTCCACTCAGACAGCCATGTGATTCATAAAACAGAGTGATCTGAGTAAAAACTCAAGTGTAGAGTTGTAATTTTTATCCCATTTTTTTTATTTTTGAGTCTTTTCGGGTCACTAATCTAGTTTTTTTTTTCTGTAGTTTTCTTTGTTTTTGTGTTTTTGAGTTTTATAGGGTTGGTGGAGATTGGGTGTGAGGATGAGCTTCTAGTGAAAAAGACAACTGCGGGGATGGAGCGGTAGTGGAACAATATATTTATAGATATGATTTGTTGAATTTTTCCCACTTCCCTTCGTATGTGAGAGAAGGAGGTATTATTTACTAAGCAAATCCGAAGTTGGAGGGCATTAATGGAAGAAGACTTTGGCATAAAATTTCATGCTCATATTACCAGCTAAGTCTTTTCCATTATCTAGCTTGTAATTTTTATTTTTATTTTTAGGTTTTAGTTTTTTTAGTCCGACTTTATTTTTATCTTTACTTTTATTTTTCGTCATTATCCTTGCATTGAGGACAATGCAAAATTTAAGTGTGGCGATAGGACAGTCGAGTGGTAGTGGAATTTTAATTTCTTATTTAAAAAAAAGAAAAAAAATTAAAAAAATGTTTTGAAAAACGTCCCTTGAATATAGAATTTTTTGCACTATTATGGAAGATGACAGTAAAACCAGGAATTGATTTTTTAAACTACTAATCATATGAAATAATATAAAAGAAAGCATACTAAGCTTGGGATGTGTCGATAGGCCCAACTAGTCTTGAAAGTCAGGGGCGCAACACTTTGGGGACCCAGGGTGACCATGGTCACTACCGTTTTTTCCGTTAGTAGGATAAATTTCGCGATTTTTCCCGAAAATTTTATAGGTATTAAACATGGTCACCTTGATGTATTTTTCCAAAATGCTACCGGTCACCATTGATTTTTTTAAATATAATATCCCATCGTTTGATTTTTTTTTATAAAAGCTCGCAGTTTTTATAAACAAAACTTACAAAATAGTAGTCGAATAGTAAAAAACTTTGTATTCATAAAACTGAAAATTGAGGGGGGCTATTTGTTAAAATAAAAACTTGTTTAAACAAAACATAAAAAAATAATGGTGATTGATTAGGGTTTGGATTTTGGAAACTCTGTTAACTCACCCAGTCACCTGCCCATGTTCCTCTGTTCGGCTGTTCCTACCAGAAACTACCGCATGCCCCAACCACTGCCATCCGCCGTCTACCGCCTATCGCCCGTTGCTCAGCCATGTCATCAAGGTAAAATTTCATATTTGTGTTGTTGTTAAACATTGTTCATCTTTATGCTCAATTATTATAAAATTAGGTTTGTAATTGTGGAAGTGGGGATTTGGGGAAATTGATCAACTAAGCTTGTAATTGGTATTGTATGGTGAAATTTTACTTTAACTCACCCTATTGAATCTTTTTAATTAGGTAAATCATTAAAAAGAAAGATACTAGTTATTCTTTAGAAAAAAGGATGATGAAAAAACGAGTAAACGTCATCGAGTTGCTTTGTAATTCCTCTCCTAAGGTTCTCACCCTTCCTCTCGGTTCTCGCATTATTATGAATATTTTAGGTCTTTGTTGGTTAAAAAATTATCTAGTTTTATTTTTTTAATTGTAAGAACAATCGTTTGAATGAATGAAAAAAAATTTGATATATACATGTCATATTGTTTGATCCGACTTGAACTGAACCACCTACACGAACCAAATCATCGACCCAAAAATTTTTGGGTCCGTGACTTCGGACACCGCCGTGACGAAGGCCAAGCTTCGCCACTGTTTGAAAGGCTTCTCATTGCATATCCTTAATAAACCTAATTAATCTTAGATTTTGTGGGTTCTCAACCTAAGGGGGATAGTGAAGCTGAAATTCGATAAGGCATAGGGAGTATTATCATAAGATGACTACACTAAGGTGGTGAGAATTAAATGCACTTTAAATTAGTACGCCACTTTGTTTTATAAAAATAAATAAAGAGTGGTGGTGTTCCACCATGTCCAATTTTATACGAGCTTTAGTCTTTAGTTATATATCTATAGGTGGAAGATGCCTAAGTGCATAAAAAAATAAATAAAATAAAACAATAAGTGTATTCCAAAAAGTTGGTCTGAAAAGCAAAAGAGAGAGAAAGTTATGTAATGAAAAATGCCAAAGAAGCATTCTCAAAAATAGAAAAGGAGGCCAAAGTGCACACACTAGACGAGACTGAGAGTTTATGTTCTACCAAGGGGATGGTGACTTTGAAAAATACACTATTGGGGCTCATAGTTTTTAGTCGATAAATATTTTTAAGGAATACATAGGAAAAAGTTCAATAATATTTAGAGCATACTCATACGATCTATCATTCATAATTTCACCTAAGCGTATTTTCTTATTACCATTAAGGGGTTCTTATCTTACAGTGATGGGTTGAACCAGTCTGCTTCAACTCGGTTTTTAATTGTTTTTATTATGCTTGAGATGGGATAGGTAGGTCTCAACTCTAAAGGTGTGAGACCCATAGGTTTTTGATACTATTTAAACTTAAAATACTTAATGTGCATGGGGGCTTGATATGCTGGTGGCTGGGTTTAAGTGGACAACAATATCGTCAATCGTGGTTTTTGTGTTTGTCTGAGCTTTGAATTATTCTATATGTTTTTAAGATCGGTTTTCTGATTATGATTCCATTGCATAAGCTTTTTTCAGGAACGAAAAAGGAGTAAGTGAGGGGATATTTGACATACTACTAAATATATATGTTTTCAATGTGTAGTTTGTATCGTAATTGATTACTTTTTGTTTAGAATTTGTATACTACTAACTTAATAATATTTTATAGGGCTCGAGTGTTAAACACGGTTGAAAAGAGCAGAGTAAGAAACGAGAAGAAACGAGCTAAAACGTAGAACTGGAACGAACCAGGATTGAATCGGACCGGACCAGCAGTTGAACCGGAAAAAAAGGGGCAAGGTGCCACACGCGGCCAGCCTTCCCTTTCTCACCGCATTGCGTGGAGTGGTATATTTATATGTGTTTTGAGCTTTTTGCAAGCCGCCATACGCTTTCTCGTTGCGTGTCGCCTAGAGGCCAAATTTCCAGGAAGTTCTGCCGTTTGAAGGGTTTTAGGGTTCTAATCACTACATACACATAATTAACCGAAACCCTAAGAGATGAGACTATTATTAATCAAATAAATAAAAGTGAGCTGCTAATCTAAATAGTAAATAGTTGGAAGGTGATATATTATTTGATATATCTTTGTTAATTAATATTTCTAGATTTAGTTTTCGCGAGGAGTCCATCTTGGTTTGATTTATCAGCTTTGCCTAATGAGTCGAATAAAGTTATTAAAATACCTTTGATTTCCGTGCTGTAAGGTAATATTTCGTTTAAAGTTACTCGTTCATAATCAATTAGATAACCGCAAGCGAGTCTAATATTAAAACCGTTGTTTTTAATATCTTAATAGAAATCCATAGGTGTTTTCTTGAGAAGGGTCAGAGGTTTTGTTCGGGTTTTCTTTAAGTGATTATTTTATGATCCTAGTTCCATAAAAAAACATTTTTTTTGATTAATTGATAACTGAAACTTTGGGGATTCTAGCCTAGGTGGTTATTTGTCATAATCTGAATTAAATTCATGTTCTAAGTCAAGTCGTCTTTAGTTTTATTAATTAATTTTAATATTAGTTTTTTTAGTAAAACCTGCAAGTTAAAATAATAATAAATAAATAGTTGTGTCCTTAGTTGAGTCTAATTTAGCTAGTTAACGTAATTTAGAGAGTCTGTGGGTTTGATATTCGGACTTACTAAACTTTACTAGAGTCGACCGGTACACTTGCCGGTTATTAGTTTTATTTAAGATTAAGAGTCTAGAATTATTACTTAGTGTCTAGATTAGCTTATTTTTATATAACTACTTTTAGCACATCAATTACTGTAACATTCATTAATTTTCAAACCCGAAAAACCAGCCCACATAAATTTTGTTCGGATCCTTGTATTTAATATATTGCCAAATTATTATTTGAATTTTGTGTTTAGTGTATTTATTTATCTCTATAATCCAATTTTGTGCATTAACATATTACTTGAACTATCAATTATGTGCATTTTAACCCCTACATCTAGGTCAAGTGTGGGACAACTTAAATCCATAGTGTGGTCCATTCAATTCTTATGCATTAAGCCTTGAGAAGAGATAGGGACAACTTAAATCCATAGTGTGGTCCATTCAATTCTTATGCATTAATTGAACATTAATCATATCACAAAAGCAGTGATAATCATGCTAAGTTCTAATACCTGCTATCATCCTGACTTAGGTCATGATAATGCTGACCATGGAGTGTTGTGATGCGGTTTAATCAATATGATCCCATGTTGAGATCATTTCATAGAGGAAATGTTTTGAAATGAAAAGAACTGAAATTTTATCTCTTTTTCACCTTAAACTTATGCTTGAGTCAGTCCCGAGTTTGAATGATACATTATTGATGATTTGAGTTGAGGTTTTTGAGTGGATATGCCTAAACTGTAAGGCATCTGAGTATTTTGCTCTATGAGCGTGTTTTGAAAAATTCCAAGTGTATTCGAGCATGTTTATATGCTAGAATGCTTTTCTAAGTGTTTCGAGTATGATTTTGTAATTGAACAGTTGATTTTTGATCGACGAGCATGAATGTGTGAATTGAAAAATTTTCTAAGTGTTTTGAGCATGATTTTGTGCTTGAAAAGGTGATTTTTTCTCTGCGAGCATAAATGTATGAATGAAAATTATTCTAAGTGTTTTCGAGTAAAGTTGCATCTTTGAGTGTGTTTGAGTGTGTTTTAGTGACTGATAATTTTTCTAAATATTTCGAGCACATCTCATGTAAGACAAAGGAAACGAGCATAGTGATAACATACTAGAGCAGTTTGTGGTTTGGAGAATTTATCTAAGTGTTTTCGAGCATACTCCTGATTGTATGTTAAGTGTTGGATTGCTACACTTTCGAGTATGATTTCGTCAACGTGCATGGGTGATATTTATGTTTTATTACTTGTGATGAGCATTTTGATTAAGGTAAAGACTCGAGCACAGGTTTATCTCGAGCACTGGTTTGACATGATCAAATGGGGTTACTTAATTTGTTTAAGTTTTCTTTCGTGTAGACTTGGCTTTGAGCAAACTATTAGATGAACAATTTCATTCTTAACCAATTTCAAGTGATTTTGATCGATCACATTTCGAAAATGTTTTTCGAGCATGCTGGGAAACAGCTGTCTTTGGCAGTTTGCTCGAACAGAGTAAAATATTTGTTTTTCTTTAAAAGGGTATCTTGCTTGTACTAAACGACAAACTAGGGTTTTAAATCTCAAGCGTTAGGTATAAAGAGGGACTTAGAGTTTCTCCAAACACTTTTCCCTCCCTTTTCTATTATTATACGCTCGTGCCTCCTAATCGCTCTTTGCTCGCTCATAATCACATTCTTTTATTGCCATTATCTCTGATTCTAACTTGGTAAGAAATTGATAACTGATTTCCGATGACCGCCTGTTGGAATTAGGGTTTATTATCATCTTTCTAATCAATTGACTTGTTTGTGTAGGTTCGCAAATTGTCACGGAACAGGTTATTGAAGATGACTTTCTTCCTTAACTACTGTCGACGTTATATTATATCTTCACCTTGCTGACAATTCTTTTTATTTTTCAGATATAATGACGTTAAAATTCAAATTGAAGCACAATATGCGTGCCATTCTCGAAGTGAAAGAAGAAAATCGAGAGTTGGAATTAATGATAAACTTCCTACACAACTCTAATCTTTGATTTGATCGGACAGAGACCCGGGTGCTTTACAGAAATCATTTGAACGACTTCTGGGGTTCGCTGAATAGCTGATGATATCAATGGTAGACGGATAGAAGCCACTGTACTTAGGTAGGAAATAGAAGTAATAGAGCAATCCATAAGAGAGGTACTGACAATCAAGTGCAAGAAGGTTTTTGTGAATAATTGGGTTATGAATCTAACCCAATTCGCCTTGCATGATTTGGGTTAATATAAAATTTTAGCCAAATTTATACTTTTGTTGCGCCTTGAATTAGCTGCATGTACGCTACTGTCTTGTATGAATGTTTATGATTTTGTGAAAGTAGGAAAATATAACAAAAGTATCTTGGTAGACCTAAGAATTGAAGGTTACTCTGGGGTAATATTTGCATAATTAAACTTGGTGATGTGATGTGGTAGAAAAATAGGTTTTGTTGAGTCAAAATCTGCCTTACAAATACAATATGGTTAAGTATGATTTATAATGAGTGTTATGATCAATCGTGCACTATATGTGTTGCTAAATGTTTTGTACATAGTTTGACACTTAGAAACAAATTTGTCTACATGATTGGTCTGATTTGAAACACTTGATAGAAGTGAACACTCGGTTGCTATATGACTAGTGCAATAAGATGACTTAGCATAGATGTCGTGTTTAATCGTGTTAACTCGTTGATTTAAATGACACTTACATCTTTTAAAGTATTTGGTAATAAGTCACCAACGGATCGTCGGTCAACTAAAGTCAAACCTTGGTCAATGTCAACAAAAGTCAAAGCTTGGTTAAACACTATTAAACAATGGGATTGTTTGGATACTAGGGGTTCTAGGAACCACTACACAATACTTAAGTACTTGTATACTTTAGTATACTTATACGGGACTTCTCGATTAGCAACTGATTTTGTTTTAGGACGCTTTCGAGGTGAGTTTCATGGCCCCTCTCTTTTACTTATTCCTTGGGGGGGGGGGAGGCATGCACAAAACGTCTTTGATATTGTGGATTGTTATTTATCGCATGTATACATAGTGAACATATAAACTGAAATTCCTCACGCACATTAGACCATTAACTAAGGTTAACTGGTGGGAAATAATAAGTAGTACTACTGGGTTCGACAAACCCCACCCACGCTAAAACTTGTCTAGATGTAGAACGGGTATACTATTTTCTAAATATTCTCCTAGACAAATTAGTTTCTAAGTGTCAAAGTATGTACAAAACATCTAGAAAGCCAAATAGTGCACGTTTGATCATAACACTCATTATAAATCATAGTTAGCCATATTGTATTTGCAAGGCAGATTTTGACTCAACAAAACCTATTTTTTCTTCCACATCAAATCACCAAGTTAAATTATACAAGTATTACCATAGTAACCTTCAAGTCTTAGGTTTACAAAGATATTTTTGTTATATTTTCCCCTTTCACAAAAATCATAAGCATTCATACGAGACAGTAATGTACATGCAGTTATTTCAGTGCGCAATAAAAAGTATAAATTTTGCTAAAATTCTATATTAACCCAAATCATGCAAGGCCAATTGGGGCAGATTCCTAACTCAATTCATGATATTCCAAAAGTGGAATAAACTAAATTTCCTTTATCAAACACAAGATATGCAATTAACAATCAAAACTAGAATACAACTTTTCTAAAAAGCCCTAACATACAATTTCATAAAATCATAAAAACGACTTATTCCGTGTCCAAAAATTTTGATTTTTAGTTTTCCAGAACTAGACTCATAGTAGTAAATCATAGAATCAAAAACCATTAAAAAATACTAATATATGTAACATCCGCATTTGAGAATTATTACATTAAATAATATAAGTTTTTATTTGATGACATGTTGTGTGTCGTTATTTAAATTAAATAATAATAGGATGAATGGTTAAACTTAGGGATTGGTTATGGATCCAAGAATAATTATGGGCCTAAAGCCTATGGGCCTAGATTATTTAAACCTTCCTAAAAACCCTAGTTATCCTCATATTCATCATTTCATCATCATCAGACAACTCACGTATGCACCCCTCACCTCCTGTGCACACAAAGATTCTTTCCCTTTTCATTCCATTCTAAACCTAAGAGAGCTAGCAGTAGATTTCCATTCACCAAGAAGAACCTATCTAGGATTTCAAGATCTAACCTAGCCAAACCAACAAGGTATGTTAAATGTTTAAAGTTGATCCTTTTCATCCATCTACATCATGTTGTTGTTTATTATGGAACCTTAATAAACCACTTGATCTTGTAAGATAAAAACGAAACGAACCAACATACTAGACTCAAACAAACTCCATCTGAACCATGTAAATGAGTTGGGTTCGGTTTAAATGATTTGACAAACATATATAAATATATAATAAGTTTAGCTCGAGTGTAATGAGATACAATGATTAAAAGGACTCAAATCCGGTCTGATCGGGTTACGGAACTAGAGTTAAATGGAAACAAGGAAAACGACCCGAATTAGATAGAGTAAGCATAAGTGACTAGATCTCAAATCAACCAAGTGAAGTGATGTAACACGACTCAAATTTCAGTCGAATAAGAAAATGGGACTCGATTCCCATCAAGTCGACTTGGAACCATTAGGAATCGACTCAAGATGAGTCAGTTGGAACACATAGACTCGGCCAGAATTTCAAGTCAAATGGGATTAGGTGGACTCGATCCAATCGAGTCGATTGGAAGAGGGAAAGACTCGACTCAAATAGTCGATCCGAGTGGAATCGTGTACTCAACCCATATTTTGACTCGAATGGGCAGGAGTCAACTCAAATGGTGAGTCGACTGGAAGCTAGAATTCGGCTCAGTTGAGAGTGTCGACCGGATTAGAAAACTTGGCTAGAGTTTAGATCGAATGAACCATGGAGCAGTTGACTAAATTAGGTTAAAAGGTGAACTTGATCCAAATGAATCGACTAGAATAGTGTAGCTCGACTCGAGCCGATTGGAAAGGGGAGTGGGACTCGACTCGGAATCTGATAGGCTGAGTTAAGGGAACCCGAACCAAACCCGATTCCAACAAGTATGAGACTTAACCCGAACTCAATTCAAATATAAACTTTACACGAACCCGACTCGTTTAAGAAACCATTAACTCATAAACTTGTTAAGGGAACCATTAACTATAAAGATCGATTCCTTAAACAATAAAGTTAGGTTTCATTAAACTAATAAGTACGATTTTGTTAGGTTATAGGGTTGGTTTCGTTAACCAATTAAGTTTGGTTTCATTAACTTAGGAATGTGAAGATAATTAAATTCCCTCCATCGACCAAGAATCCTTCAATATGCACTTTTATGTAAAGTGGCTTTAGGTGCATGGTCATTTCCTCAGTAGGTCGATACTCATGCTAAGCTTACTGGTCGTAGTATGTATCCTTTTTCTTTTTGAAGATGGTGATCATAGGACTGCCTTTTATCAATGTAACTGGCTCAGTCTGCTTCACCCGCTGTTTGTTCGAGAACTTGTCGCTTTTCTTCGAGTTTTTTAGGTTTCTTGGACTCTATCCTTCTATCCTATAGTTACAGTAGATTAATACAAGATCTGTCCTGGTTGTTATGCCTGTACTTTGATGAGCATATTTTCGCCCAATATGATTCAGTCGATACAAAGTCTCTCCAAGCATCGACCAGGGCCTCATTCACTTGATTCATTTGGCGAATGCCTAATCCTCCCTTTAGGGCGTACAGACATCGTCCCAAGCCAGCAATCTGAAAGCTGAGTCAAATATGAGAATTGAAATGCCTTGTTCTTTCTCTAAGAATCTGCAGCCCCTTGTACCTGTCAAGGTTTAACAACACCATTTGTAAGCCTCTCTATTATTATCAACGAATTGTAGACACAGAACCAAGCTTCCAATCTCTAAAATATATACACATACCTCCCAAGCATCATCATAGTGGCTTAAGGATTCGTCTGTCTAGGCTTCGCTCTCGCTCATGACTAGTATATGGATCTCTCTATGTAGTGATCGGCGTTCTAGAAGCTTCGCCTGAAGGAGGGACACTTTGTAACAATTCATCGCGATAGCTACCTTGAATTAATACATGTAATTATTAAACATTTAGTCGTGCTCAATTGAAGAAGGGTATTACGATTAACTCAGAGAGGAACCGACTACAGGTGAGTTCTAGCCCCCTTTTCTGTGTTACGTTTTCGTGGCTGTGTGCATACTATGATGCGTTAGATTATACACTTACCTGGAGTGGTAAGTGTATAATAGATGATTGTTTGTGTATGTTTGTTGAATGATATAGAATGATTGATCAGTATGTAGTTATATATATATATATATATATATTTATTTATTTATATTTATACTTGTATGTAATAAATGATATTTAACGAACGTATGGTTGTATTGTACGAGAAAAAGGGTACCGGACCCTAATAATATCTGAGGTATGGAGGGTACTAGACCCTAATAATATCCGAGGTATGAAGGGTACCAGACCCTAATAATTTTCGAGGTATGTAGGGATCGGACCCTTATAATATCTGAGGTATGCAGGGTGAAATGCTCTTTAAAATAAAGAAGTAATATGAAAGTAATGTAAGTATAGAAATGACAAAGAAAGACGTTATATATATAATATGAAAGAAAGTATGTAAGTATGCATGTATGCGCGTAAGTATATATGAAAGAAATAATTGTAATTAATGTATGAAATACGTATCCCCGGATACTTATAAGTAAGGATATGAATGTAATGTATGTTAATTGATTAACTAGAACTCACTCAGCGTAGCTGAGTTTTAGTATGCACGCAGGTGAATAAAATGAGACAGGTTTCTTGACGGGAGACACGTGGCAAATAAGTGAAGATTGGTATCGAAGAAAGAAGATTCACGTGTTATTTATGTTTATCGTTTAGACTTATGCTGTTTTGTTTTAAAACTAGTACTTGATGTTTGTATGAATGGTTGACGGTTATGTTCCGCGAATGGTTTTGATTAACTCTGATTTTAGAACTATGTGAATGAGTAAATCCAAAACGTCCAACGGTATGATTCCCGGGACCGGGCCTTACAATATAACATCAGTTTACAATACCAACAATAAACATAAAGGAATATGTCATAAATCTGTTTTCAACCCTTTCTCACACAAACTTTGTTTCTAGCATGTGTATGAACCTAATTCACCAATTATTTGTCATCTATCAACAAAACACATATTTTATCATACTAATACAGAAAATCCATGAACCAATTAGGGTTCTCTTATTCAACCAAAAATCAAGATATCCATGAACCAATTAGGGTTCTCTTATTCAACCAAAAATCAAGATAACAATACAACTGTCATATTCAAAATCTCAATCTTTCAATTTTTATGTTATGATTACATAGATTAATTTTTGGTTGTATACTATAATACCCTGGCATAAAGCGGAAATGCCTGAGTGTGACGAAAGATTTCTCAAAATACAGGTGACACTATTAAGTGACAACATTATCATTAATTAATTTAAACATCAACTACACAAGTTCGTAAACAAAGAAATACATTTTCTATAAGAAAATTTAAACAACTTGTCCATTTATTAAAATAACTTAAGTACTAATGTCTTCTCATGCATCATCCTCTAATGACTGTCCTTGTAGCATATATATATATATATATATATATATATATATATATATATATATATATATATATATATAATACAAGTCAACTAAACAAATAGTTGGTGACTTCACACAAAGTTTTGTTTATATATAATAATATATTCATACAATTCCATGTGACATGTGTAATAATCGCGTCAGTAAGGTCCTTTCCAATTGATGACAACCAACATACTCGGATAATGAGGTCTTTTTCCACTCATAACAAAATGGTCCTTAGTGCCAAGGGGGCATATGATCATACTTATTGAGGCTACCATGTGGAAGTAAGATTTGAGCAAGTAATCAAGTAATAAACAAGTCCATGATATGAATTGTAGTTTGTAAATGAATAATTAAGCAATGATTTTGGTAGGATATATATGCCACCCCAAAGTGTGTAAAAGCGTTAAAAAGGTGGTGTGAGAAACTCACCTTTGAAATTGAAGATGAAATAGAAACGAAAGCCAAAAGCGCGTTAAAGAAATCGAAATGATCGAACCTCACGAACAATAATTAAAAATATAAAATTAAGCACTAACTAACGGAATTGAAAAGGTTAAATAATTTAGTTTTAGATATTATAATATTATTTTAAGCCTTAACGGTAATTTAACGTTTTCTTATTATTTTAATATTATTTAATTAATAATGTATCATGAAAATAAGAATTATATCAATTATGTTACACAAATTTTATTGGTATAATTTTATTCTAGAAAACATTTGTTTTAGCGTATTAAGATATTAACAAAATAGAATTAATATAATTTTAACGGGTTTCGTGAAACTTAACGAAAAGTTAGTTTTTAGATGAAAAATGATAAATTTTAATTTCTAATTAAATTTATTTAACTTAAAATAATTTTTATTTAATTTATATTGATTTAACAAATGAATTTGATTAATAATATAAAAGAAAATTGGTTTTAAAAAAATAAAGGATCAAAAACGGCCAGACTCGGGTTCGAACCCGGGCCTCTAAGACCACACTGGACCAGCAAGCTTATTGATTTAAGAATAGAAACACTTTTATTTATACACAAACTCATGTTCATCATCATACTTCAAAACCCTAGGTCTTTAATTTGTTAAATCCGTTACATGTATAGTCAAATTAGGTTAGGTGTTTTATTATACGACTAATAACGATTATAATGCATATATTGATTACCTAAAAATGTTATTGATTGAAGGTGAACGGAGTTTGGCCAGAGTTCTAACTTGGATGAACGATTACAAATTATAGAGAGTATTCTAGATGGATTTAAAGGTAGTAGCTAGTTTAGTTGTTGTATATGATGCTATATATAGGCTCAATTGGAGCGTATCGGATTAAATGATCGTTATTGAGATTTTAATATTATTCCGACCGTTTACAGGTTGAATCGCACATTAACGATCGTTATTACAAATTATTATTGTTGATTAGTGGTCGCCATTATTGACAAAGTAATTTACAAGCCTTTAATTGGATTTTAACGTGGGATTTAATGTGTTTTGATGTCGCCGGAGCTGGGTTCGGTTGCTGGAATCCGACGTCGGAAAAACGATGGGGGGAGGGGCAAAGGGGTTGGGTTTATTATATTAGAATATAATATTTTAAATAAATTTACACATTGAGTCCCTCAAGTTTCAAGTTGTTTTAAGATTTAAAATATATTTTTATTTTAGACCTTGGCCTTTGATATGTAATAAAACTTGGATATTTTCATAAATACCCATATAGTTTGCAAATTGATTAAGTTTAATAAAACTTTAAACCTCGGAGTTTCATTGAATAGGAAATGAACGATCAATTGCCATAAATCATTGTTAATATTAAATTAATAATGAATGATAAAATCGAGACGACAAAACGTGTCGGTTTTACGAATATAAACATAAATAAAAAATTGACGAATGTCACATATACCAAAACCCATATCCCAACCATAAAAAATAAGAACAATGAATAATATTACATACCTAGATGATTATCAGTTACTCACAAAAACCTTCTTGCGCGTGATTCACTATCTACCAACTTGAAGAAGAATATTTGTGCGTATTATTTCAGAAGCAAGAAAAACAAATAATATGCGTGTATGTATGGGGATAGGCCGACCAAAGAGGAGAGAGAGGAGAGAGGAGGTTATTTGGCAAATTTCAAATTTCCTAATTTATTTATGAACTTCATAGAATAGTAACCAAGTTTCAATTTTGTTCCAATTAACTCACTCATATTTTATTTTTTCTCAATTAGGTCACTAAACTTTCAATTTTGTCTCAATTAAGTCGCTCAACTTTTAATATTTCTCAATTAGGTCATTCAACTTTCAATTTTTGCTCAAATCGGTCACTCAACTTTCAATAAATGTTCTAATACTATATTTTTTACCTTCATATTTTATGTTTATAAATAACTTAAACGTCATTAAAATCAACATTTTTCTACTTTTTATCAATAAATGTATCACTTACGATGATATAGTTGTTGTCCCTCTCGTTTTATAACACAAATTGAAATTTAAGTGACTTAATTGAGACAAAATGAAAGTTGAGTGACTTGATTGGGATAAAACAAAATATGAGTGACTTAATTGGAACAAACTTGAAACTTGGTTACTACTTTATAGTGTTTTTCCTTTATTTAATTCAAATATTGTCATCAATTTTCATTGATTCTCCTAAATTAGATTTTGACTTTTTAACTTATAATAACATATATTGTAACATAAATGTGACATGTAACTTTATAATATTTATTCATAAGCATCCAAAATAATATGGACATGCATCACATCAGGTCAAGTAACATGTAACACGTAACATATATAAAAAGTTGAAACATCATGTACATATAACTTATGTAGCAATGTTTATATCTAAACAATATTTAATTGCACTTCACTTTTTATTATTTGTGAATTATTTTCATGTTAGATCACCAACGTACACTGACAGACTCATGTGTGTGTTCACATGACACGTGACAACATGTGTGTTTTCTAACGGAGTTAACGAAAGTAACCAAGTTTAATTAACCTAAAAATTGGCAGTTGTCACATCATCACCTTATTAAAAGAATTTTTGTCTTGAAAATCGTGTAAGGTTGCTCAACTGCTAGAAAGGTGTAACGCCTGGAATTTAGGAAAATTATATGTGTATAGTTCATGTGTTTAACTCAATTAAAGGAGATATGAAAATTTATAAATCAAGTTTGCAAGCAACTAAACTAGGAGGGGCCAATAAAGAAATTTGTTTTATCTACTTGGGAACAAGTTACATTAAAAGGAAACTTGAGGGGTCTTTTTGCAAAAAGACCACTATGGAATGATCCGTGCAACAAGAACGCAGCTGAGGTCGGCGGCCTTGTGCTTCAAGATCTAAGCGAGAAAAAAAAAAGAAGAATCACGTACTAATAGTGGCTACCAATCTCACGGGAGTTTGTTTAATGTAACTCGTTTATGACTATTTTATATTTTATGCTGCGTACATTTATTTACGAAGTGTTATTTGGTGTTTAAAGCTTTAATTGATGATTTTAAAACTAGAACTCACTCAGCAACGCTGACATTTCAATATACATTTTATATTTTATATATCTATTGTGACATTCCTCGATTTCGGGTCAAATTGTATTTATTTTGTATTTGTTTTTATGTTGTAAACCGACCCGATTTATATCCCGAACATTTCAAATATATAAAATATTGGATTTTATGTTACTAAAACATTCCCGCTTGTCTAATTTGAAAAACCCCTTTTACGGATTCGAAAACGGACTTAAAACGCTCAAGATAGATCAAAAACGAACTTCCGGACGCGAACCGACGTGCTGACCAGCAACAGACCAGCCCCATCTTTTTTTTTTGTTTTTGTTTTTTTATTGTTTTGTGACTTGTCTTGACCCCTCTTGCATGCAAACCTTGATATCACACCCCATGCTTAACCCTTTCAACCCACCCTATATATACACCCCTATCCCCTTCATTAATCCTTGCTCATTCATCTCTTTCTCTTCCAATTCTCAAGCATTCAAAGGTGTTGGTGCATAGTGTCAGTAGTTCATAGTCTAGTGTCTGTAATCCAGTCTGTAATGTTAATTGTGTTTTGTTTATGTTTAAGCGAAGTTACTGACAAGTTCGCTTATCAGGCAAACTTGTTAGTCAAGCGAAGTTAGCAACAACTTCGCCTGAACATATCAGGCGAAGTTGTCGTGTATTTATACGCTAGGTCACGGCTTGTTTAGTTGTTGTTGAAGGAAATCGTATACAGACGTGTGTGAGTCGAGAGACGTGAGAACCAGAGAGTATTGAATCTGTATTCAGTGATTATATCACGTGTTTCGGTTATAATATAACGTGTGTGCGTTTATTCGTATCGTGTGTTTGTTTGATTCGTGTTCTACGCTCGTAACGACCTACGCAGGGATTCCGCACCTGTGTAGATTGAGATATCCCGTGCAGATCCATCCAGGGAACCTACAATTGGTATCAGAGCTATTGCTCAATTGTGTGGTTCGAGATATTCACGCGGGTGTAGAAATCGTCCCGTTTCGACTATTCGCGGGACGTTTTTTCTGTGTTTTTGTGTCATTCTTACCTCCTACCATCGTATCCAACCCTTTACACCGTCAAAAACCTCGAAATACCCAGAAATCAGATCTGTAGAAACTTCGTGTTCATCAGGCGAAGTTGCCGTCACTGTTCGTAGGGTTTCGGCGAAGATATAAGGTTAAGCTAAGTTATCCACAACTTCGCCTACCTTCTCAAGTTCGCCTAACTCAAGCGAAGTTCTCTACAACTCCGCCTACCTCCTTAGTTCGCTTACCTCAAGCGAAGTTAAGAATCAGCGAAGTTCTTCAGCGAAGTTAAGACTTAAGCGAAGTTATCCGTAACTTCGCCTACAGTACTTTTCAGAAGAATTTTTTTTTTCGGGTTTCTTAGTTTTTGAGAAAGATGTCGTCAATTAACATCTCATAGTTAGTTAAGATGGAAGTAGAAGCAGGGTCAGTTACTAAGGCCCCAAAGTTGCTTAAAGGAACCGACTTCGTTGCTTGGAAGGATCGGTTCGAACAATATGTCAAGTACCAGGATGCAAAAATGTGGGTATGCATCCAGGATGGTTATATTCCACCAACCATGGAGTACGAAGGTCGTAATCAGATCAAAAAGTACAGCAAAATGGAAGAAGAAGAGAAAAAGATGTATGAGGCCGAGAGCAAGGCTCATGCTGCTATCACTATGGCTCTTCCACAAGAGATCCTTCATACTTTTAGAAAGTACAAGACAGCAAGAGAGCTTTGGGAAGCTCTTGAGAACCGGTTTGAAGGAAATGTGGGAATCCGTGCTTCGAAGATCAAATTGCTCAAAACTCAATTCTCGGTCTTCAAGTATCTGAAAAACGAATCACTTGATGATATCATCACCAGATATTATCATCTGATGACTGAACTCAGCAACTATTCAATTGCATACAAAGAAGATGAGATTGTTGAGAAGCTTGTTGATGCTCTCCCACCAAAATGGGAGATGTATACTGTGTTGATGAGAGAAGATAAAGACTTTGCTGACTATGACCTTGAGACAGCAGTTAACAAGCTCCGAACCTTTGAGCTTAACATGGTTAGAAAGGAGACACCTACGGATCAGGTTCAAGATCCAGGTATGTATGGTGCTAAAGTCAACTCTAGTTCAGGTTCGAAGACTGAATCAGCTGCCTACTACTCGAAGGGAGAGTCGGGCGCCAACTCATCACATGAGGGGCATGTGTCAGTCAACACGAATGGTGATGTTTGCTTTGTAGCAGGTGGATCTAGTGCATCTAAACCGCAAGCAAGCAAGAGTAGTTGCTCTCCAAGTATTCCTAGCAACAACTACTCTAAGATGCCTATGAGTGTCAAATCTGCTGAAGAGCAGTTTGCTCTCTATGCTTCTTTTATTGCTTCCTATGAGAACTACATTCAGGGGAAGATTGTTGATCCAGCTATGTTGGATGAAGACTATGACCAGATTGATGCTGATGATCTGGAAGAAATGGATCTGCAATGGCAGATGGCTATGATCGTGAGAAGAGTGAAACGGTTTATGAAAAAGACCGGAAGAAAGTTTGTCGGTGGAAGGCCAGGGTTTGACAAGACGAAGGTAAGATGCTACAACTGTCAGCAAAACGGCCACTTTGCTAAGGAGTGCAGAAATGAGCGTGTAGAACGTGGTCAAGGCAAGTCTACACAGCATAATGTGGGTAGTAAAGATTATAGTGCCATGATTTCCAGAGAAGATGGTGAATATAACTGGAACCTGCATTCTGAAGAAATCTTTGAACAGGCAAATTTGGCGAATGTGGAAAATGAAGAAAGTGAGAAAGCTACCGGAGAAGAAAAAGCTTTCATGGCTGATGCTAAAGACCAGCTCTCCGAGGTATGTTCTAAACCTACTTGTTCTAAATGTGAAAACTTGTCTGAGCAATTAGCAACTATAACTGATCAGTATGTTAGTTTGGATGCTGAGTTTAAAACTCTAAAAGAAGATCATCATTTTACAAAAGCAAGAGAAAATAGCTATAAAGTTAAAATAAAAGCTTGTGAAAAAGATATCAAAAGTCTAAAAGCAAAACTTGCTGAAAAAATTCAAGTGATTGATCTAAGCTATGAAGTTTTGGAAGAAAAAACCAAACTAATAGCTGAAAGAGAAAAACAGATTGATGATCACCAGGTGAAAGTGGTGGAACTAAATAGAAAACTTGAGCAGTTCAGAAATTCCTCTGCTATTCATGATCACCTTGTTAGTGATCAAGGTTCCTCAGTTAAGAGGGGAGGAATTGGTTATCATGAGGTTCCACCACCTTATAATCACAATTACACTTTTAATCCTAGTAATCAGAAATCTGTTGACTTTGAGGTTGTTCAGACAGTTCCAATTAAGGTAACTAGTAAAGAACCAGATGTTAGTAGAGGCGAAACAAGTCCGCCTGTGTCAAGTGTTAAAATTTCTGTTCCGAGTCCGGTCTCATCAGATTCGGATAAGTCATTCGAGTCGGGTAAGACAAAGGAGGAGGTTGTATTACCAAATAGTGGAGAGAAAGATAAAACAACTAAAAAGAGTTCTCCGCTAAACCCTTATGTCCCACCATATGTGAGACGAACGGGCGGTAGTACAGCCTCGACATCCAAAACAACTGTTGAAAAGAAAGTTGAGCATAGGTGTTGTTTTAGGTGTAATCAATTAGGGCACCTAGTTGCAGATTGTCCTCTGAAGCAGCGATTCAGAGGTGTGAGGCATACCAAAACTGAGACTAAGCCTAATGGTAATTATAATACTGGTAAAAGTGAAAACCATTCAAAATTCAGAAATCAGACTAATTCAGGTTTTCAAAGAAACCAATCTCAGTTTCACACTGCTGATAACCAAACAGTAAGTTATAATTCTTTCAATTCACAAAGGTTTGGAAGGCCTCACAATCAATCTACAAGGAGGTATACTAATAGGACTTACAGGAATTATACAGAGACTAACTTTGGAAAGCCAAAGTTCGGGATGTATAGATCCAAGACCAATTGGTCTTGGGTCCCTAGATTCTAATCTTTTGCTTTAATCGTGCAGGAACAGTTGAACAGGGCTGCCAATAATCTTTGGGTTGTGGATAGCGGCTGTTCCCGGCACATGACGGGTAACAAAATCTTGTTACACGATTTGAAACCTGTTCAAGGAGGGAGAGTGAGCTTTGCTGGAGAAAGTGGAGGCAAGATTACAGGAATGGGAACGGTGTCTAATGGAAAGATGACTCTAGAGAAAGTAAACTTTGTCGAAGAATTGAAGCAAAATCTGCTGAGTGTGTCGCAGATCTGTGATAAGGAGTACACCGTACATTTTACAAAGAATGAGGCGATTGTGTTGCATCCTGGTTTTCAGATACCAGAGGAGTGGATTGTGATGAAGGCTCCACGTGAGAGGAATACGCATATTATGGATATGAGGTCGACTGAAATGGCCACGGAAGAATCATGCCTTATGACAAAAGCGAGCGAATCGGAGTCCGAATTGTGGCATAGGAGAATGGGGCACATTCATCTTCGGAAGATGAACCACATTGTCAAGAATGGACTTGTGCTGGGCGTTCCCTTGAAAAGTTTCAACTTTGAAGACAAATGTCTAGCGTGCAAGAAGGGAAAACAGCACAAGAAATCCCATCACACCAAGAAGGTCAATTCTATTGTTAGTACTCTAGAATTGCTTCACATGGATCTCTTCGGTCCCGTGAATGCAAAAAGTCTAGGAGGTACTTCTTATTGCTTGGTGATCACTGATGATTACTCACGATATTCGTGGGTATATTTCCTGAAATCAAAAGATGAAACGGCTCAGATGGTGAAGAATTTGATTACCAAAGTTGAGAACGTTATGGATAAAAGGGTTAAGTTCATCAGGAGTGACAATGGAACTAAGTTCAAGAATTATGAAATGGTCTGCCTTCAGAAAGGGATTGAGCACCAGTACAGCGCTCCGTATACTCCGCAACAGAATGGTGTGGCTGAGAGGAAGAATAGAACGTTAATTGAAGGAGCCAGAACTATGCTGGCTGATTCGAAGCTTCCTGTGGTGTTCTGGGCTGAAGCTGTTGCTACAGCCTGTTATATCCTGAATAGAGTCTTGACTGTTAAAAGACTTAATAAAACGTGTTATGAGCTTATGCATGGGAGGAAGCCCAACTTGAGTGGTCTTGAACCATTCGAGTCCCCTTGTTCGATTTTAAAGACAAATTCTAAATTTGGTGAAGTAGCCGATGAAGGAATCTTAGTCGGTTATGTTGTTGGGACTCCCAACAGACGTGTCTTTAATACATCGACCGACAAGGTTGAGGTGGTGTGTAACACCGATATCACAAGTTACAAACCGCCAAAACCAAGCAACGGACCTGCTGTGTTTTTCGACTATGATAGACTTTTTAAGTCTTTTAACATACCTTATTTGGATAGTGCAGAAGTAGAAGAAAGAGTTGCTATGAAGTTGATCCTTGATGAGGAAGAAAATCTAGTGCAAAGACAGCTGTTTGATAAATGTCAACCTTCCTCATCAAATGCTATCGATACCCCTGCTGCCTCTCCTGAAGAAGAATTTTTCAATCCGTTTCACTCTCAGCAAGGAACAACCATTGACGAGCTCTCTTCTAACTTGGAAGACAATTTGCATGTCGGTTCGGTTCCGACCACGAGAATTCATAAAGATCACCCTTTGGAGAATGTGATTGGTGATGTGTCCTCCGGTGTACAAACAAGACGTAGCTTGAATGAGCACACCTGTGTTTACACAAGCATTAAGGATACAGGCATAATCAACGAATGCTTGTACACCTGCTTTATCAGCCAGATTGAACCAAAGAATTATCAAATGGCTCTAAAGGACAGCTCGTGGGTCGAAGCCATGCAAGAAGAGCTGGCTCAATTCAAGAAAATGGAAGTTTGGACTTTGGTTGAAAAACCAAAGAATGTGCATGCGATAGGCACAAAATGGGTTTTTAAGTGCAAGAGAGATGAGAAAGGGATTATTATAAGAAACAAGGCGAGGCTAGTCGTTAAAGGTTTTAATCAACAAGAGGGGATTGATTATAATGAAGTGTTCGCTCCTGTGGCAAGATTGGAAGCCATTAGATTGTTTTTGGCATTTGCTGCTTATAAGAAGATGAAGGTATTTCAGTTAGACGTGAAAAGTGCGTTCCTAAATGGGAAAGTTGATGAGGTTGTGTACGTTGAGCAACCTCCGGGTTTTCCTGACCCAGACTTTCCAGACCACGTGTACAAGTTAAGCAAGGCGTTGTATGGACTACATCAGGCACCTCGTGCCTGGTACTCAACCTTATCAGATTACTTGCTTGAAAATGGGTTTGAAAGAGGGAAGATAGATAGCACGTTGTTCTTCAAGAGAGAAGGAAGCGACTTCCTGCTGGTGCAAGTCTACGTGGATGACATTATCTTTGCTGCATCAAAAGTCTCCATGTGTCAGGAGTTTGAGGCCGTCATGAAGAAAAGGTTTGAAATGAGTGCTATGGGTGAACTAACTTTCTTTTTAGGATTGCTGGTTGATCAGAAGAAGGATGGGATGTTCATTCATCAGACCAAGTATGTCCATGATGTGCTCAAACGCTTCAAGATGGAGGACAGCACTCCATTCGATACTCCAATCTGCGTCAACCATAAATTGGGTGCTGAGACAGACAATGACGCAGATGTGGACCCAACTCAGTATCGGGCTATTATAGGTTCTTTAATGTACTTAATTGATTCTAGGCCTGATATTATGTTTGCAGTTTGTCTTTGTGCTCGTTTTCAGGCAAACCTAAAGGAATCTCACATGAAGGGTGTGAAGAGGATCTTGCGATATCTCAAAGGCAAACCTAAGCTGGGGTTGTGGTACGCGAAGGGAGGAGACTTGGAGTTGGTAGCTTACACAGATTCTGATTATGGAGGGTGCAATCAGAGTCGGAAGTCAACTACTGGAGGATGTCAGTTTCTAGGAGGCAGATTAGTGTCCTGGCAATGCAAGAAGCAGACATCAGTCGCCATTTCAACATGTGAGGCAGAATACATGGCAGCATCCAACTGCTGCTCCCAGGTTCTGTGGATTCAACAACAGTTACGCGACTATGGTCTGAATTTCTCACTTACTCCTATTTGCATTGATAACACAGCTGCTATCTCAGTAACTAACAATCCCGTGAAGCACAGTAAAACTAAACATATTGACATACGTCATCATTTTATACGAGATTGTGCTGAGAAGAAGCTGATTGAGCTCGAAAAGGTTGATACGTTAGATAATTTCGCTGACTTATTCACGAAAGCGTTTGACAAAACTAGATTTCAAAACCTTGTTGAGCTGAATGGGATGATCAATCCCGAGTAACCATGCTTTGTGTTTTTGATTAAAAAAAAAATACGTTATTATCGCTTAGAATTATGTCGGTTGCCTCAGTTTGAAGGACATGTCTTAGGATATGTTTGGTCCTCATTTCTACTTGTAGAATATGAGGATAGCCATTAACCAGATGACTGAAAGTGACCGGGGCGGTTTATGATGAGTTTTCATTCTTTCGCTGAAAATTAGTCGATCATACTTAGTTAGAAGGACACATACTAGTATGTGGTCGGTCCAGCTGATCCATTGGATCTTCGGGATAGCCGTTAACCTGAAGACTTTGATTTGGTTGGGGCGATAGAAGTTAAATTTTTTTTCGGGAGATGAAATTATTTTTCAAGTCTACTACTTCGTAAGAAGTTACTTTACTATGTTTAACAGAAAATTGGTCCAACCTTGGAAAGTGATAGTATACTGATTCTGTGTGCTTAACTAGTGAAGTTATTAGGCTTAAAAGGCTTTAGAACAGTCATTGTATGTCATGGTAGCTTTTTATGGTGCGTAAAAGTAGAAGTGATACTAACTAAATCTACTCGATTTTCCGTGGAAACTCCTTAAGAGTTTTGCATGTCTTCATATATATCTTTCCGAATGATAGGCAGAAAAGCGATTACCCAGTCATACACGAGCCCGTAAGTGTTCTGATTCCCGTAAAGATAGTGTGTGAAGAAACTGCAGTGATCCAGATTCGGGACTTGCAGTTGTTTACTACTCTGAAGTCTATGTAAATGTTTATCGTAAAAAAAAAAAAAAAAAAAAAAAAAAAAAAAAAAAAAAACCTTATGAGTTATTGAAACATTCTAGAGCTGACAATGTCAAGACTTCTCAATCATGGAGTAAGAAAGAGAACGGGAAGCAGATGAAGAGTACTTACAAACTTAATCAGACACTATGGGTTGAAGTCAATTCGGGGTGACTTGGGGAAAGCCAAATATGCTTTGAGAATAGATAGGAGGCATCATAATCTCTGAGTTGTTGCCCACTTAATTTTTGAGCTTAATTGAACTTAACTCGTATCACAGAAACGATGAAAACCATCTTAAGTTATTTACCTGCTTACAACCTGTTTCTTTATGTCATAATACAGCTGAACACGGATCTGTGTGACAGCCACGAAATTAGTATGATTCCTGTTCGGATCTTTTCTAAAACATGGTAGTCCCTGTCGAGACTGAAATTTGATCCCGTGTACTTTAATTTTTCAAATTTTTGTTACTTTTGTAATTGTTTGATTTTATACCTGGTTACTTGGTCTTGATCGTATCATTTAACGCTTTAAAGGATGTTTTTAAAACTTTATTGAAAATTATTAAAAGTATAGGGGTGTGTTTTGTAAATACAGGCGAACTTGTTGATAACTTCGCCTGGAATAGGCGAAGTTGTCGATAACTTCGCCTGTACTAACTTTGACCCTATATAAAGAAGTTTTAAGGTCAAACAGGATCATAATTTCAAAAACCCAGCGAACTTAACTCCCTGTCAACCGGCGAACTTATATCATCGATCATCTGTTATTTTTTACCTCGATTCAATACAGATTAAAGGTGTGTAGGGTTCTATATTCGTATAATCATGGTCGTTAATGTTAATCACAGGTCGATTTGAACCGTTTCGTGACCTCGATTATTTGAAACCTAAACACCCGATTTTCAAATTTGATATTACGTGATAGTAATTTGCATGAACGTCTACAACTTCATAAAATCATGTATTTCGGAGTCCTCGATCTCCGAAATCATCATCTACACGTCGTTCTAAATCCCTAACTGTTTCCGATTCAAATTCGGCGAAGTTACAGTTTAGGCGAAGTTATCCGTAACTTCGCCTGAGGTTTAACTTCGCCTGATTATTGATTTTGAAACAGTTTATGAGGCGATGTTGTGATTAGGCGAAGTTATCCGTAACTTCGCCTGGATCATTTTACTTAACTATTATCAGACGAAGTTCAAGTTGAAGCGAAGTTGTTTCCCAACTTCGCCTCACCTTTAACTTCGCCTATACAGAATTGATCACAACTTCGCTCATGGTAACAGGCGAACTTGTGATTCGCTTTGATGTTTATCTAACTTAACCTGTTTGTTGCAGATATGGTTGCTGTTGCTGGAGCAGGTGGTGCAGGCGGTGATGATGGAGGTGATCAACAAAGACAGTTCTTCCCGGGTCACAACATGTATATCACCTTAGACCCGGAAGCGAGCGGAGTTGATGATTTCCGCGAAATCATCACCTTCCTTTTACGCTCGAGGATATTCCACGCCATTACGACAACTCTGCCGATTTCCTTGCCCAACATTGAGGATTTCTGGCAGAAGGTGGAATATGACTGCCGCGTCGACCCCCCGGTGATGCGTGCAACGGTAAATGGTCAGGATGTTCAGTTCTCGTCTGAACAAATCCGGGTGGCTTTGCAATTCGGAGAGGAGACGAGGGACGACCCGACAGAGTTTGTTGCTCCGTTCCGTGATGGAGCATTTCTACGAATGGGATATTCTGGTCCCTTGGGGGATACACAAAGAAGGAAAGGTTTCTTGCTCGATTAGTGGCGCTTCCTCATGCACGTAATGATTGTCTGCATGTCAGGGAGAAAGGCGGGCACTGACGGGATGGGCGCGACCTTGCAGTCGGCGATGACTGCTCTGACTTATAACAAGCGTTACAGCTTGAGTCAGATGGTCTTCTATGAGATTGATCGACAGCGAAGGGCGATGGGGCGTGAGAGATTCATCATGTATCCAAGATTTCTCCAAATGATCTTGAATCATGTTGCTCCCACGTTGCCTCAACGTCGCCCTATCAGATACGTGGAGAGTGTGAACAAGCGTATCTTTGCTCAATGTAGAACTTCGAGTGCTAGAAGCAAGCCTGAACTGCGTCCTAGGCATACTCCACTGTTTGGGTATTTAATCAACCCGGAGTATGTTCCTGCTAATGGGGACGAGTTTAGAGATCCTCAAACACAACAGGCGGGAGCACCTCAAGATGTACCTGCTGCGCCTGTTGTGTCAGCTGAAGAAGAGGTAGACCTTGACGCTGCTTTTGGTGGCCAAGGGTTTTTTGACATGGACCGAGTTGATCTTCAAGAAAATATACAGGTCTCGGTTCCACAGAGTACGGGAGTAAATGTTACTAGAGCAGCTACGACGGTGGATGACTCAGATTTTGATGATGTAATGGATGAGGCAAGACGTATGATGGTGACTCAAGAGAGGACGTATGGGAAGAGAAAGAGGACAGATGACGACAGTGAGTCAGAAGAAGAAGAAGACATTCATAAGTTGATCAGACGTTCAAGAAGGGACAGGACAGGTGCAGGTAGGGGAGCTGGTGAGAGCTCTAGAGTCATACGTTTCGCTCCGCCCGCACTGTCCGGTATGTCAATTGTCCCTACACCATTACAAGTCACAAGGCCAAGCGCCACGGACGTTCCCGTGGTGGCTACATCATCATCTGTTGGCCTCCCATCAATCACACTCCAGCTGACGACTCCAGATATTGTATCGTTGCCGCCTCCAACGCTTACTCCGTCGGAGGTTGTTGCACAGGTTATTGAGTCGACAGTGGTTCACACTGCAGGGTTGTCGGTCACGATACCACCTGCGGTTACGTCCACAGCTACTTCTGATGTCCCGGTTTCATTCGAAATCCCTCCTCAGTATACTCAAGACATATCTCACATGAGGTTCGATTTCGATGCAACCCTATCAGACTCGGAAAGAATAGCTGCACTAGAGCGGGTCGTGGCAGAGCAATCTAGGATATATCTTATCCAGACCCAGGCTATTCAGTGCCTAGTAGCAGAAAATCAACTACAGTCGTCCCTCCTGGTTGAACATGGAAAAATTATTGATGCTATGAAGGAGTTCTTGGCATCTCAGGGGGAGATGAGCTGTAAAGGCGACGAGCTCAGGACAAAGAAGAAGAATGACAGAGACGATGATCCCAATGCATCGAAAGGTGCAGGTGGTGAGTTGCCAAGAACTACTCAAGCTCTTGGGATAACCACAGCTCAGGGGGAGTCTGCAGGTGCAGCTGGCGGTTCTGGTGGTGATGAGGTGGTGATGGTAGATGACGAGGAGATGGGAGATGATGTGATTAATGCCTTGAAGGAGTTGGATGATGATATGTTAGATGTTGATGATGTGTGTGATGATGATGTGCTGCCATTAGAAGAAATTGAGAAGATTGGTGCACAGATAGTGATAGAAGATGATGTTGAAGAAGGTGAAATTGTAGAGGAGAATGTTGAACACGAGCTTCCAACCGTTGAGAAGTCGAATGTATGTGAAGATACAGTAGTTGATGATACAGAATGGGAGGAGCAGCCTAGATGGAAGGAAGGCTATGCTCATTGGTTTATCAAAACGAAGAAGCCAGTGGTACCTACAATGTTCAAGAAAAGTTATAATATTAAAGGGTACGCTGAGTCAAAGAAAGGCATTATCTGTTGGTTATATGATGAACAGTTAAAAGTGTTCGTGGTGAAAAGATATGATGGGATCCAATACTTTAAGAGGACGTTGAGATCTCTAAATACCTTACCTGAGTGTGAGGTAAAGGATTTGGCCAGACTGGGGTTGATTAATAGAAGTGATGATAATATGGCCAGAGTTATTGGGAAGATAGTATGGAAAGAAAGTATTAAAGAGAAAAAGTTTGAGTTGTTAAAACCACAGAAATGGAAATTAGTTGAAGATACTGAAAGAGGAATGAGAGCAGATGGCAAACCTTGGATGGTGATGAAATATAAGCCGATTCGGTGTTTGAAAGAGGTTCCAATGAAGACTATGCCTCAAGATGTGCTGAAAGATCTGAAATGGTGGTATGTGGATTGCCAGACTGCTGAAGCCGTGATGGAAGACGAAGACGAACAAGAAGTGCTAAGAGTGTATGATCCGATGCATCTTGTTAATTTATCTAAAGCTGATCTGCAGGTGTTAAACGAGAAGAAGATATTCTATATTCCTGCTTGGAAAGGCGAAGCGAGGAAATATCAGCGAGTAGTCACGGTCTGTGTAAGAGAGGGAGTGCATGCATGAAGATTACAAGACAAGTGCTTAAAGATAAAGATATGAAGCTACTGCCAAGGGGGAGTCTGTTGGTGCATAATGTCAGTAGTTCATAGTCTAGTGTCTGTAATCCAGTCTGTAATGTTAATTGTGTTTTGTTTATGTTTAAGCGAAGTTACTGACAAGTTCGCTTATCAGGCGAACTTGTTAGTCAAGCGAAGTTAGCAACAACTTCGCCTGAACATATCAGGCGAAGTTGTCGTGTATTTATACGCTAGGTCACGGCTTGTTTAGTTGTTGTTGAAGGCAATCGTATACAGACGTGTGTGAGTCGAGAGACGTGAGAACCAGAGAGTATTGAGTCTGTATTCAGTGATTATATCACGTGTTTCGGTTATAATATAACGTGTGTGCGTTTATTCGTATCGTGTGTTTGTTTGATTCGTGTTCTACGCTCGTAACGACCTACGCAGGGATTCCGCACCTGTGTAGATTGAGATATCCCGTGCAGATCCATCCAGGGAACCTACAAAAGGTGTTCTTCATATTTTTTTGGCAGTTTGACTTTCCAAAGTCAAACTGACCATAGTCTTACATTATAATCAACTTGTTAACACTTATTTATACTTGAAGATTGTTATACAAAATATATATAATAGCACCCTTTGTACCTTCGGTGGGCATTTCTCCGGTCTCGGTCGGTTAAGTGTCCGGCCCATAAGACAAAGCTACATGGAGGACTCGTAGTAGTCCTTGATTATATATATTTTATGCATCTAACCATCAAACTTGTTATACTTGTTTAACTTCTGCTTATCTTAGTTCTATTTACATTTTGAGTTCCATGGTTATGGGTTTGTAGAGACTAGCCTCGGTTATTCCGTAAATAGCTCCAAACCGGAAGCCGAACTCTTGTTTACTAGTTTGTTTAAATAGTTGTATAAACATGTTTTATGTAAGATTTGAGTTTCTAAAAACCATTTTAATTAGTTCCATGGTTATGGGTTTGTAGAATCTAACCTCGGTCTTATCCCGAAACAAGATCCGAACCGGAAACCGAACTTTCGTTTAAAGACTTTGTTGTTGACTTTTTGTATGTAAGACTTTGGTATTATTATTTATAAATTATTTTACAAGTTCTATGATGTTTGGACATGTGGTAACCATTCTTGGCCTTATTCCAAGATAAAAACTAAACCAAACCGAACTAAACCAAGTTTACTCGCTTAAGACACACAAGTGTGTTTTTAACCATTAAAGCTTATATACTTATTTAAAAATACTTTATAAACTGATTTTAATTATATTCACAAAGTACTCGGAATGTTGAATCCAACTTGATCCTATAACAAAGTTTGGACCGACTAAACCGAACACTCGCTTAACGGACGTTGTTAGTTCTAAAACAATAAGAACTACATACTTGGTTAAGTCTCTTTAAGATTTATTGAGTTATCACATACATTTATTATTTTGGGAAAGTTGACTTTGAGTTTGGTCAAGTCACCAAGACCCGAACCGACCACCCGAACACTCGTTAAAACCCGTTTTAGTATCTATATTATAAAGGGACTTGCTTTCTTGCATTTTTACTCACCTTATTACTTAACATAGGTTGAGTAAAATTAAGGGCTAGATACTTTAACCCGGTTTCGAGCAAACTTACATTTTTAAAGGACTATTATTATAATTTCTTAAATATTTACATTTTAAACCTTAAACTTTAAATTGTTTACATTTCTTATCATTTATTTTCGTTTAAAGACTTCCAAGACAACTTTTCTAATACAAGACTTCTTCTCCTTTAGGCTTCGTTCGTTAAACTCATCGTTCCGATTAATCTCCAAATCATCAAATCTTTCAAGTTTATTACTTGAACGTGAGTACTTTCATCCCCCGTTTTCACTCTTTTATATTTTGGGGGTGACATTGCAAACTTATTCAAATCCAAATGATTTATACTTGAGTCTTAAACCACAAACTTTATTGTATACTTTACTTAAATAAATGCTCGATTTGGTGTTATATGCTTAAGTGCTAATGTGTTTACCGCTTTTGGATGGTTGATTCATAAATCCGAGTATATCTGGCATCCCCTTATAGAAAGGTGTCGTTAATGTATTCTTATTAACGATTTTCATTTATCTAAATTGTTGCTATTATTTATTGTTTTGTATACAAGTTGTGGAATTTCATATTATATATCTATTGTTCAAAAACTATGAAATTGCTCACCAACCTTTGTGTTGACAAAATCTATTTATGCAATGTTACAGGTTTGACTTTAGATTGACTCGAGGACTTGAAGAAAAAACGTTATCGAGACTATTAGGATATTAGCAAAACGAACAATATATTATTTACTATGATGTGAATTCAGTTATTGTATGAACAAGTTATGTGACTCTTTGTGTTTTTATGAATTTAAATGAGTTGATTAAATATTGTCACTTAATAGTGTCGTGTGCGATGAACAATCGGTTGCACCCCGATGTTTCCGTCATGGTCGGGGTGTGACATCTATATCTATATCTATATTACCTATAAACATATTAGATGGACAAAACAATAATTTAACCCATCCAAAGGAGACATCGGAAAAATTGAATGCTCTGTGCAGTGAGTCACTGATAACAACTTCAGACCACGATTTGAGTTTATTTTATTAAAAAAAAAAGAAAACACTTACCAGCCTAAAGTTTGAAAAATCAGCAAGAAAAACATATTCCCACTCTTTCGATGGCATTAAATGCTAAGGACACGGCGCAATATCCGGAATATTTGGCATATAAACAGTTTGCTCTTTGTTTAACACCGTTTTATCCACCTTTGCAATCTTCACATTCGGTATACACTTTGCTTCCCATCTATGCACAAATTGACTCATTCATAAGTAAAAGTATCAAAGTTGTCGCATTTAGCCCAAAAAAAAACCAGTATTTGTACTAGAAATAAATAAAAAGGTGGAACGTTACCTGACTCGCCTAAGATATTCTAGCCCATATTGTGGTAGACCCGAATCAAAATCAAGTTCTCCAGTAACATAAAACGCAGGCCTTTGGATGCAAACGTATTCTAAATCACTATCTTCGTCTTCATAATAATCTTCTTCTTCAAATAAATAATTGGCATTCATACCAGATAAACCTTCCACTTGGTTCATGTTCTGCGGCTCACAACTAACATTTTCAGACCAGTTACCTGCAAGATATAAACATATCAGTCAATATATGGCACTTTCATTTTTTAACGAACACAAATACCCAACAGAATGATCAAATTTATTAAAAAAATAAAAAATAAAACAATTGTATGTTGAGATTTGGCCACTTCAAGATAAACAAATCTATTACGTGTTACGAAAAATGGTTAAAAGAACTGTCTATCAAGCTTCTGTGTGTACCGAAAAGGCGAAAACCGTATCCGTAACTGAAAAAAAAATTAATCAAACTGTGAATTCTGTGTTCAGTTCCTAACCATATCCTAATTGTGAATATTAGTTTCACTTTGGTTATCAGTTCCACAAATCTTTCTTATTTGCATAACCGAGCCAAATAGTAACCGATTTAATCAGATAACCGAACCAAAAAAAACTGAACAAATAGGTTCAATCAATTGAATATGAATGGGTAGAGCAAATAAGGAAAAAAAAAGAAAAAGAAAGGAACCTGATGGTGCAAACGCTTCCATTGAGGAGACCTTAACCCAGTCAATTGAAGGATGGTTTTGGTTGGGTTATCTGAATGGTATCCTAAACCTGCAATCACCAAATAATCAATCAAGCTACAAAATAAATTAGGGCAAATATGTTAGGTCAAAGTGGGAACCTCTCTTTCATCTTATGGGACCTTTTTAGATAGCCGGTCCTTAATAATCGAAATCATTGAATGCGATGACCGATTAAATCCCCCCTTATAAAACTGATCATTAATATCGCCGGAACATTGATTGATCACTCAACAACGATGACATTTCAATATATATATATATATATATATATATATATATATATATATATATAGGTTTAAGTTCAGGAGATAAATGAAATTACTGTGAGAAATGAATATGGACCACTAGTTTTATTTCGTGTTTTAAATGTTTAAAAATAAATGAAAACAATGTAAATGCAACAATAAATGTATTCTCTCTTTTCAATTAATACAACTAATATAACCATAATAAATCCTCTCTAATTAATAAATATCATAACATAATATTTTTTTTCAATTGATATACTTAGAAAAATTATTGTTATAAATAATAATAAAAAATATCATACAAATGTGTTCATTAAATATAAACAATAAATATACAACCTACACAAAATTATATAACCTACACTTGTTTTGATCAATAAAAACGTACAACATACAAAAAAGTATGCAACTTACATATGCGATTCGACATCAACAGTTATATAAACTAGACAATGATACGCATATCTTATACATGTGTAGGTTATATGTTTTTCGTGTGTAGGTAATATGTTTTCTTATTATTAGAACACGTGTATGCTATATGTTTTTGTGTAGGTTGTATACTTTTTATTGACACTTAATGCTAACATATGTAAGCCAGTTTTTTGTATTATTTATCACAATGTACCTACGTGTTGATGGATATTGATATATTGAGTTGGAAAAAATTGGTTTTGGATAGAAAAAAAATTTAATGTATGAATAAATTGTATTTATGTAGGACAGAATTTTCGAGTGTATTTTATATGTCTTTCGTGTGTAGGTTATACGTTTTCGTGTGCGTGTGTAGTTTATTGATGCTAAATTTTGTGTGTCGGTTATATGTTTTTCATGTGTAGGTAATATGTTTTTTTATTCTTAGAACAAGTGTAGGTTATATGTTTTTGTGTAGGTTGTGTACTTTTTTGTTGATATTTAATGCAAACACGTGTAAGATAGTTTTTTGTATTATTCATCATAATGTAACTACGTGTTGATGGATATTAATATATTGAGTTGGAGGAAATTGATTTTGGATAAAAATAAATTTTAATGTATGAATAAATTGTACCTGTGTAGGATAAAAATTTAAGAGAGAAAAAATAAGTTATAAAAATAAATGAATTCTTAATATTTTTCAATTATAATAATTTGATTGGTTATATTAATTAAATAGATAACTATTACATTTATTAGTTATATTAATTGAAGAGAGAGCTTGCATTAATACTTTCCTCATTTATCTTTAAATATTTAAAAACTAAAATAAAACTAGTGATCCATATTCATTTATCACATTTCTCACAGTAATTTCATTTCTCTCCTGAACCATCCCCTATATATATATATATATATATATTAGAATAAGAAGTGACTTTTTTTCTAAAAAGTGTAAGAAGTTATATGGACCATTGGATGACATATAACAAAGGAGGGTATGATGGTCCATGGATATTTTCTTATTTTTGGAATTAATTTAGGAGTTAATATAAATCTTTTATTTATCTTCCTCTCACATCTCTTTCTCATCTCCAACCTCTCTCCAAACATATATCTTTAATTTGCGGTTCCGGCCATCTACAGCAACGGTAGGTGATATTCTTCAGTAAGAGGGTAGGAGAATCAACGAGTAGGTGATTTTCCAGCCACCTACCAGCCGTCCACCGGCTGTCTACGACGACGGTAGTTGATGTTCGCCGCTGTTTCCGGCGGCTCCGGTCGTCCATGGTGACGATGGAACTGTAGTATGACGCCTTTTGTCTCTTGTCTCTCTGATTGGGAATTACGACCCCAAAAAGACGCTCCATCTATGTCAATGATTTGAGCGTTGGGGTGAACAGGGCCATGTATGGAGGAGGTTTATTTGGATTCAGAGGTGTTTTCGGACGAGTCCATTAAGTTTATTGAGTAATTTGTTGGCAATTGGATTGTGTTGCGGGATGATCCGCGTGTGGTGTCGGAACACGGCGGTGTACGGCGACGGTGGCAGAACATGGCGATGTACGGCCGGAATTTATACTATGTTTTTAATTATTGGTGTGTTTATGATAAGTGTGTTTTTGTTCTTGGTGTTCTTAGTGTTGTGTTTTAAAACACACTGTAATACAGATTGGATGTGTTTTTGATGTTGTATTTTAATTTTGGATTAAAATATGATAATTAAAGATTGATTATGTTTCTGTATATAATACAACACACTAGACGATTATCCCCCTAGTGTGTTATAAAACAAATATTAAAATAAAACACACCGCCTATAAAACACACTTTCCATCTTGACCATCTGATCACCAAATCTAACGCACCAGATTAGTTCTAACACTTTTTAGATACATTCCACTTATTATATATATATATATATATATATATATATATATATATATATATATATATATATATATATCAGATTGATTGCAAGTTAGATGTGGACTTCCTGGCTGTTTATGAAGTTACATGTAATCAAGAACTGGCATTTTGCTTTAGGATGCATATTCTATATTTCAGACGTAGTGATCTTGTTTCTAACTCGAATGTTTGAATTTTCCGCTGATTAGTTTACATTGTTAAGTAACGAACTATTATTCTTATGAATGACCAACGGTAAGGCCTCTCGGAATTGGGGCCTTACAAAAGGAAATGAAGGAATGCAAAAATAAAAATTTTCATATCATCACATTATCCCCTTGTTAAAGGAAATTTCGTCCCGAAATTTAAATCATACCTAAGGTTTGATATTGGGTTTGAATAGGTGGGGATATTTTTCTTTCATCTAGTCCTAGCGTTCCCATGTGAACTCTGGTCCACGCTTAGAGTTCCAACAAACACAAACTATTGGAATTTTACTATGCCTACGAGTCTTGACTTCTCTATCCATGATCTCAATAGGTTCCTCCATGAAATACAGTTGTTTGTCAACTTCTAGTTCTTTCAGTGGAACTACGAGAGTTTCATCTGCTAAACACTACTTGAGGTTTGATACGAGGAAGACATTATAGACTCCACGGAGTTTTCTAGGAAGATTCAATCTATATGCTCCTGGGTCAATCCGGTCAACAATTTCGAATGGTCCCACGTAGCGTGGGTTAATCTTTCCTCGCATTCCAAAGCGAACGATACCTTTCCAAGGTGACACTTTCAACAATACCTTGTCTCCAACCTCGAATTCCAATGGCTTTCGATGCTTATCGGTGTAGCTCTTCTGGCGATCTCGGGCTACCTCCATACGGTTTTTGATATGAACTATTCTTTCATTTGTTTCATGGACTATCGGTGGTCCGGTTAATTGACTTTCACCCACTTCAGCCTAGTAGAGTGGTGATCTACACTTTTGCCCATAGAGCGCTTCGAAAGGTGCTGATTTTATACTCGTGTGATAGCTATTGTTGTAAGGAATTCGATTAAGGGTAAGTGAGTTTCCCAACTGTTTCCAAAATCAATGACGCATGCTCTAAGGATATCCTCCAAGGTCTATATCGTTTGTTCACTTTGATCATCGATTTGAGTACCCAATGACTTTTGTAACAATTGCCAGAAGTTTGAAGTAAATCAGGTATCAGGGTCCAAGATAATCGAGATCGGAACACCATGACATGCAACAATTTCCTTTATATAAATTGTGCTAATCTATCCATATTGTCGGTTTCTTGAATAGCTAGAAAATATGCTGAATTGGTCAAGCAAACTACTATCATCCAGATAATATCGCACCCATTTGTAGCCTTGGGTAACTTAGTTATAAAGTTCACAGAAATCTACTCCCATTTTCCCATTGGGATCACCGGTTGCTGAAGCAGCCTGGATGGTTTCCTATACTCAGCTTTTACCTTAGCATAGATCAAACAATTAGCCACGTAACCAACAATTTATTCTTTCATACCTGGCCACCAATAAAGTTACCTTAAGTCTTGGTACATTTTGTCTGAGCTAGGATGTACCGAATATCAAGATTTATACGCCTCGTCTATGACCAATTCTCGCAAATTTCCATAATGAGGTATCCATATCCGCTCATTGTAATAGCGAACACTGTCGGACTTAGCTTCTGAATTTTCATAAATTCCACGGAAAGATTCAGAATTAAAATTATTAGCTTTTAAGGCTTAGAGCTGAGCCTCTCGAATTCCTTTTGGTAATCCGGTGTGAATAGTTAATTGCAATGTTTGAACTCTTCTAGGTTTTTGATTTTCTTTGCAACTCAAAGCGTCAACAACAACATTATCCTTGCAGGGTGATACTTAATGGCACACTCGTAATTGTTAAGAAGTTCATCCCATCTTCGCTATCTCATATTCAGCTCTTTCTGCTCGAATATGTGCTGGAGACGCTTATGGTCAGTGTAGATGGTACACTTGGTTCCAAATAAGTAGTGCCTCCAGATCTTTAGTACGAAAATGAAGGCTCCTAATTCCAAATCGTGAGTTGTATAATTCCGTTCATGGACTTTTAGTTGAACGAGATGCGTACGTGATAACCTTCCTGCGCTGCGTAAGTACACATCCGATTCCTTGGATGGATGTGCCACAATACACCACAAAATCGTTGAATCCATTAGACAAAGGCAAAATTGGCGTGCTACAAAGCTTCTCCTTCAGTGCGTGAAATGTCGCTTCTTGTTCGTCACCCCACTTGTATACAGTACCCTTATGGGTTAGAGCAGTGAGGGGTTGTGCAATCTTCAAAAATTCTTCAGTGAACCTTCGGTAATAACCTGCCAAACCAAGAAATTGATGAATTTCGGTTGGTGCCCTTGGAGTCGGTCATTCCTTGATGGAATCAATTTTTTAGGGATCAATGTGAATTCCTTTCTCGTTAACCACGTGGCCTAGGAATTGTACCTCTCGGATCCAAAAATTGAGTTTTGAAAATTTAGCGTAGAGTTGCTCTTTCTTAAGGAGTTCCAAAATCAAATGTAGATGCTCTTGTAAGAAAATTAAACAAACTTGTCCTTTTATTAATATAACCTAAGTACTAGTGTCTTCTTCATGCGTCATCCTCTAATGTGTCCCTGTAGCATATATATAAAATACAAGTCAACTAAACAAATAATTGGTGAGTTCACACAACTGTTGTATATATAATAGGGTCATTTCCAATTGATAACACAACCAACGTACTCAGATAATAAGGCCCTTGGTCCTGAGTGCAGGGGGCCATATGGTCATACTTATTGAGGCTACCATGTGCAAGTAAGATATGAGCAAGTAATCAAGTAACACACAAGTCCATGATGTGAATTTTAGTTTGAATGTATGAATAAATAAACAATTTCTTAGGTAGAATACATAAGCTACCCCCAAAGTGTGTAAAAACATTAAAAAGGGGGTGTGAGAAACAAACCTTTGAAATTGGGTATAAAATAGAAACAAATGCTGAGAGCGCGTTAAAGAAATCGAAATGATCGAACCTCATGAACTATAATTAAAAATACAAAATTCAAAACTAACAAATGGAATTATAAAAGTTAAATAATTTAGTTTAGAAGTTATGCATTATTTTAGTATATATTTTATTATTCAATGGCATTTTATATTATAATATAATATTTTAAGCCTTAACGGTTGTTTAACGTTTTACTATTATTTTAATATTATTTAATTAATAGTTTATCACTAATATGAGAATTATATCATTTAGGAATTAAGCATAAATTTTAACGGTATAATTTTTATCACGAATGCAATTATTTTAGGATATTATAATATTAAAGAGATGTAAAATAAAATAATATAATATTAACAGTTATCGTGAAACGAATATGAAAAGTTAGTTTTTAAATGAAAATTGATAAAATTTAGTTTATGATTGATTTCATTTAATTTAAAAATAATTTTATTTAATTTATAATAATTTAACAAATTAATTTGGTTTATATAATAAATGAAATATGGTTTAAAAAATAAAACAATAAAGAGGGGCAGACCCGGGTTCAAACCCGTGTCTCTTAGACCACACACATGTGAACTAACCAGTTGGACCAGGCTTTTAGTTGACATAAGAACATAAACAAAATTACTTAAACTATATCACAAGTTCATCATTATTCTTAAAACCTTAGGTTTTCAATTATGTAAATCCGTTCCATGTATGATGAAATTAAGTTAGGGGTTTTATTCTACTGATGAAAACGATTCTAACACATATAACAATTACTTGGAACTCTAATGGATTGATGGTTAACGGAGGTTGGCCGAAATCGGAACTTGAACGATCAATTACGGGGTTATAGAGAGTGTTTTAGTTGAAATAAAATGTTACAGGAAAGTTTAGATGATGCATTAGGTGCTTTATATAGTCTCAATTGGAGCGTATGAACTTGAATGTTCGTTATTGGATTTTTAATATTTTTCGGCAGGTTCTCGGATTAAAACGCACATTAAAGGTCATTATTACGAGTTATTATCGATGATTATGGATTCTCGTTAGTGTTAAAAGTTTGTACGAGCCGTTAATTGAATTAATTTGCAAATTGAAATGCGTTTAAGGGTCGCCGGAGTTTATGTGGCTTGCCGGAAGTCAGCCGCTGGAAAAACGCGAGGAAGAGGGGGTTAGGGTTTTAATATATAATTATATTTTAAATTAATTACACATTTGGTCCTTGTAATTTCAGGTTATATTAAAATAGAAATTAAAATATTTTTACAATCCAGTCCCTGAACTTTGAAATGTGTTTTATTATTTAAAAAAAGTTATAATACTTGGATAGTTTTCATATTATACCCCTATAGTTTGCAAATTGTCTAGATTTAATAAAAACTTTAAACCTCGAAGTTTCGTTAATTGATCAAAATGAATAGAAAACGAACGATCGATAACCGTAAATCATCATGAATATTATATTAATGATGAACGATAATCAAGAATACACTGAAACGACAAAACGAGTCGGTTTAATGAATACAAATAAAAAAAATGATGAATGTCACAGCGTTCCCTACTTTTGAGAATTTCGTCCCGAAATTAAGTAGAATAATCTGTAACAAAACGACGAGGATACTTAGTTTGCATTTGGTCTTCCCCCTCCCAAGTGAATTCAGTGCACGCTAGGATTCCCAATGAAACTTTACAAAGGTTATACGATTACCTTTGGTTTACTTGTCTTTGTGATCCATGATTTCCACCGGTTTCTAAACAAAGTGCATTGTTTCGACAATGCGCACCTCATCGAGCGGTATGTGGAGATTTCCCTCAGCTAGACATTTCTTTATATTACAAACATGAAACGTCAGATGAATATTTGAAAGTTCTTGCGGGAGCTCGATAGTATAAGCCACACTACAGACAAGTTCGAGAATCTTGAAATGTCCAAAAAAATTGAGGAGATAGTTTACCTTTCTAACCGAAACAAACCACACCTTTCCAAGGGGATACCTTGAGAAGGACATGGTCACCGGTGTTAAATTCGAGAGGTTGTCATCGATTATCAGTGTAACTCTTTTGACGTCTATGAGTGGCTAAGAGATTTTGTTGAATTTGAGTGATTCGATCAGTAGTCTCTTGAACAAGTTCTGGGCCAGTGATTTAGGTTTCACCAATTTCACTCCAACAGATAGGGGAATGACATTTACGACCATAAAGTGCTTCTAAAGAAGCCATACCGATACTCGAATGAAAACTGTTATGTATGAAAACACAATCAAGTGAAGATGAGAATCCCAGTATCCACCGAAATCCATGACACATGACCTAAGCATGTCTTCGAGCATTTGAATCATTCGCTCAGATTGCCCATCGGTTTAGGGATGATAGGCTGGGCTAAGATATAATCGAGTTCCCAACGCGGTTTGAAGCGATGACCAGAAGTGCGAAGTAAAACGGCTATCACGATTGGAACTGATACGCAAAGGTAGACCATGAAGACAACGATACGCTGAACATAAATCTGAGCAAACTGATCAATCGAAAACTTTTCGTTGATCGGAATGAAATGAGCTGATTTAGTAAATCGGTTGACTATAATTCAGATACCGTTGTGGTGGTTTCGGGTAGTCAGAAGCTTGTACACAAAATCCATAGTTAAATCTTCCCATATATAAATAGGAATATGTGGTTGCACGAGCAAACCAGATGGTCGTTGATGCTCGGCATTAACCTTAGCACAAGTAAGGCTTTTTGCCACATATAACGCGATGCCTTTCTTCATACTCGAATGAAAACTGTTATGTATGAAAACACAATCAAGTGAAGATGAGAATCCCAGTTTCCACCGAAATCCATGACACATGACCTAAGCATGTCTTCGAGCATTTGAATCATTCGCTCAGATTGCCCATCGGTTTAGGGATGATAGGCTGTGCTAAGATATAATCGAGTTCCCAACGTGGTTTGAAGCAATGACCAGAAGTGCAAAGTAAAACGGCTATCACGATCGGAACTGATACACAAAGGTAGACCATGAAGACAACGATAAGCTGAACATAAATCTGAGCAAACTGATCAATCGAAAACTTTTCGTTGATCAGAATGAAATGAGCTGATTTAGTCAATCGGTCGACTATAACCCAGATACCGTTGTGGTGGTTTCGGGTAGTCGGAAGCTTGAACACAAAATCCATAGTTACATCTTCCCATATATAAATAGGAATATGTGGTTGCACGAGCAAACCAGATGGTCGTTGATGCTCGGCATTAACTTTAGCACAAGTAAGGCTTTTTGTCACATATAATGCGATGCCTTTCTTCATACAGGGCCACCAAAAAGTAGACCATAGATCAAAATACATCTTATCCGCACTGGGATGAATGGAATATCGAGTCTTATGAGCTTCTTCCATGATAAATGTGCGAAGATCGTCATAATTAGGGACCCACGAAAGATTGAGGAAACACAACAAACCATCACTCTGAGTTTTGAGTTGATGCTCAACAACACAGGACATTTTATCGTACATATTACCCTCGGTGACAGACATGTTGAGCTTTAAAGATACGAAGTTGAAGATCAGTTTGAATGGTCACTTTATGAAGCAAAATCGATTTAGCATGGGTCTTTAAACTAAGAACGTCGGGTACAACTGTCAGGACCGGGAGTCGGATGAAACCTTCTAGAGGTTGACAAGAACACACTGACTCCATTACCCAAAAGGCCTGTTAAATATCCCGGCGGAATCAGGAAATCCAACGAGTGGGAACAAAGGAGTGTGAATAGCAAACACGAAACAATAATAGATAATCAATAAAAGCTCATTCAAAGACAAAGATTCACTGTATTAATTATATCATTAATGGAATAGTGAAAGGAATGTCTAAGGTTTGGTGTATGACGGCGGCGGCTATACGAGGAAACAAATAGAATATTCTTTTGGAATTTTTTTCGTATTTTGTGTGTGCCAGCCTATAATTCCGTCTGGAAATCCGTGTCCTAAATGGAATCCTAGGACCCCTATTTATAGACCCTGACATTCCTTCTAGAAGTTCCTAATCATTACATAATGAAATACAAAATAATACAAGTGTTGAGTCCTCGAGCAAGGTAACAATCTTGCTCGAGCAGACTCACTACACTAGGTATGCTCGATGGATGTCCTCGAGCATACTTTACTTAAAGTATCTTCAATGAAGATATTCTCCTCCAGTAAGCTTCATTCCTCTTGACTAATTCATGCTTTACTCGAACTCGTCCATATAGCAAGCTCATTCTTCTTGATGTCTTCAGCTTTTCTTATTCAGCAATCTTTATCATGCTCGGATGTAAATCTTGCTCGGGAACTGAACTGTGCTCGAAGTCCTTGCTTTGATCACGTGACATCTTCTTATTGCATCTATGCTTGTCCCCATGTGCTCGATCATCCTGTGCTCGTAACACTTGGTTAAAACTTGTATGATCAAGCTGTTTGCTCGATTGGCAATCCATGCTCGATAGAAGAATACTCTTGCTCGTTGAAGTCTAGCTTGCTCGAAGCCTTAACAGTTAGAAGAATCAACCATTTAAGGTTCTGAAGACCTTGCTCAAAGTAGTAAAACCATGCTCGATCGTCTATGCTTGCTCGAAGTCCATACTTAGCCGTTTTCTGCGGAGGTTGAGAAGATTCCAATCTTCCTTATCATAAATCCGACCCAACAATCTCCCCCTAGATTGGAACAAGCTCAGATGCACCAAAACATACCTGCATAGAGTTACACATATATCAGACATCAAGGATATATCATTTAAGAATATGTCATTTCGTTACATAAGTAGGAATTCTGCCACTTGGGCATTACAAATTAAAGTTTTTTACATCAAGTACAAATTAAACAAAAATACAAAGATAAACAGAAACAAAACAATCATTGTTAAGCTCCTTTCTGCTATCTCTTCCTCCTTCCTGTGTTAGATTCTTCCTTCCATTGCTTGACAAGGGTTGCTCTTTGTTTGATCATATCCAGTTCCACAGCATCTGAAGAGTCATTTGGAAACTTTGCATCAATTAAGTCTTGTAAGTCTTGAGGATGCATGAATTTGAGATTTCATCATATCTTATCACAGAAATTGGTATGCCAGACTCATTTCTCAGTGAAATTGAATCGTTGTGCTGATTGTACGTTATGTATGTGATTCTCCCATTTTGTTACACTAATGAGTTTGGTTCCTGCATAACTTCTCTCATTGCCAAGCACTCCTTCAAGGTCTTCCTTTTATAGTATGAGCTGCTTGCTTGGGACTTTCGTTTCTTGGTATCAAAGAGCGAGAGTTCTGAGATGTGCACTTCACTAATCCTCTTGTTTCTTTTCTCCCTCTCGACTTGGCTTCGTATTTCTCTTCTCTTTTGTTGCAAGAATGGGAATCCCCTTTCTGCCTGTTCTTTTATAAATCTTGAGAGATCATTTCTTTGCTGACCAGATGGCTGACTTCTGATTTGATTATCATACAGTGTCAGTTCAGTCATCTTGGTTAATTGTTCTTTTGTAAACTTCCTCAACTCATCTCTGAATATTATGAGAGTTTCCTCTTTATCTTCTGTTATAACTCTCGATGTCTTTGACCTTTTATCAAAGAAGAGATGTGTGGGTAGATTCAAATTTCTTGGTTGCTCAAGCCTCACACTCTCAGACCTTGGGGTTTGACTCGAGCTCCCTTGCTGAGTTTTCTTTACTTTGTCTAGCCCCTCTTCTTCATACCATCTTTTTATAGTTTCATCCGTCTGTACCAGCAACCTTGACATTCTGACCCCTTTCTTATGAAGAGCACTCATCATTTCAGCTCTTACTTCCTCTTTTGCTCTCTTCATATCTTCTTGTCGTTTTCTCTGGGTTTCCATATATAACTTTTGCTCTCTATTGTATATGTCGATTAGTTGGTCATGAGGCATGTTTTCAAACTGTTCTTCAGTCATTCCCTTTGCCATTACAATTTCCTTCAAGGTTTGTACCCTTTTGGGGTCTTCGAACCATTTCTTCACTTCTTCTTCTTTCTTTTTAGCCTCGTCTCTTTCCCTCTGTAACCTCATCTTTAACTCCTGTTCTCTCTCAAATCTTTCTCGACTTGCCTGATCTTTGTGAGAGTCCTTTATCTGTTGAATTCTTCTTTTCAATTTTTCAGGAGAAAGGTTTATCAAATAATTATAAGTGTAGCAGTACAGTTGAAGAAATTTGATATCTTTGTGTTTAGCCTTTAAAATTTCATAATCTGCTTCATCACTGGCTTTTTTTTCTATTCTCGTTTTACTGCTATCAGACTCCTTTAACTCTTTTTCTTCCCTCTTCCTCTTCTTTGACAACTTTTTCACGTAATTAGATATGTCATCCATAAGAGCCCTTTTGTAGAGTCTGTCTATTTCGTCAAATGATTGCAAATTAAGAAATGCAGGCTTGTGACCGGCTTTAAGCAGAGTTTCTATTTTAGACTTCCTTATCTTCCACCCGTCAGCTTATTTTGCCATTTGTTCTTTCGACAGTCTTTGAAGGTGCCTTAAGCAATATCCCAAACTAATCAGATAATCTTTGTCTTCATTTTCCATTTCAACCTCCTTTGACTCCTCATCATCTTCATTCTCAACTTCTAAATCAACTGTTTCTTTAAGATTATGGAGAGCCTCAATCATTGATTCTTCATTTCTTTCAGATTGAGCCCTCCTTCTTTCTTCCAGTTTTTCCAATCTTATCTTGTACACCATTTTCTTTACAGATTTTTGTCTTTTAGATTTGGGTGTCTCAGTTTCTGCTGAATGCTTTCGCTTCAAAGATGATTGAGTTGGAGTGGATGTGTCAGATTGAGTTACTTCAACTTCTGGACCATCAAGTATGATTTCTTCATCAACAGTTTCAGATGTCTTTGATTCTTCTGACTTAAGGTCATCTTCATCACAAACCTCATCTATGATTGGTTAAGATGTGTCTGTCAGCAGAAGTTGGCTTTTCTACCATTGTTCTTTCCTTTGTTCTTCATGTGCTCTCCTTGCTGCAGCTACAATTTCCGGTCTGAACTCATTCGGATGTAGGAGAATGTCAAAATTAGTTCTAAGCATGACCAATTGTGCAATGAATTTAACATAAACGTTCCATGGCATCCCTAGTGCTTCATCCTTCTTGGGTTGTTCTCTTAATCCCAAACCAGTCTCTTGTTCTTTATTAGTTTTCTTCTCGATGTTAACTGGTTCAGATTCAGGTTGTTCAAGTTCAGTTTCCAAAGGTTCTCCAGTCTCAGTTGTCACATGCTCTTCAGCTTGTGTATTTTCTTGTTCATAAACATTCATATTTGCTCTTAGAGCATCCAAAGTGGCCTTAATCGCCTCATCTGCTTCTTTCCTCATCCTCTCATCTTCCTCTTTTTTCTCTTTCATCTTTATCAGTGCTTCAAGCACTTCCTGAGGAATTTCCTCCTCTTCCTCTTGATCCAAAGACTCTAACTCTTCATTTATCAATCTCATAGCAGTCTTCACAGATTCAACTTCTGCTATGTCTAGATCAATTATATTTTCTCTGTGCAATATGTCATCAGATTGAACATTGTGTTGGGGCAGGGGATGTAGATCATCATCAGTAAATGCAATCCCTTTTCCCTTTTCTTTTCTTTTCATTATTTCTTATTCAGTTTCTTCTTCTTCTTTATTCTCCCCCTCATCATCCGAATCTCCATCATCATATGCTTGATTGATCATGTTTAAAGCATTTGATGGTCCAACTTCCACAACTTCCTCATCCGAGCTTTCATATAGCTCTCCAATAACCTTTAGACTTTCTGCACCTTCAGGTTTCTCCCCCTGTTTTGGTGCATCTGAGGTCTTCTCAACCTCAGACTGCCTCTCTAGGGTTCGAATATTCAATAAAGATTCATTTAAAGCAACCTCCAATGCCGAGTTCCTTGTAGCTAAAATGGCATTCTGTTCTTTCAACATGATATTTTCAAATTCAAGCCTTGCATTCTCACAAACAATGTCATAAAGATTAGGGCTTGACGGTGGGGTTTCTTGAGTCGGCTTTGGGGCGGGTTCAGAGAATGGTTCAGATTCAGCAGTTTTAGGAGACGGAGCTTTATATGGTTCAGAAGATGGGATTGGTTGAGTTGGTGGGGTAGTGTCAGTAGCAGGTTTATCTTGAATGGGTTGGGATGGTTGAGGTGGTGAGGAATGGAGTGGATCTTGTAGTGGAGATGTAGGTGGTGTGGGGATAGGAATGGTATCAGTTGGTTCAGTATCAGATAAAGCAGGTTCGGTTGTGGCTGGTGAAGAAGGAATATCATCATTAACATCATCTATCTCAATAGAATCCGTGTCATCATTGTAAACTGTAGGTGGTGGTGAGTTTGGTGGAGTTATTTTGTTGATTGTTTCTGCAACATTTGTTACAACTTGTGATACGAAAAGATCATCATCTATTAGCTCTACAGCTTGGTTGACTACACCCTCACCCAGTTCTGTTGTCTCCTAATGCTCTTCTACTTCTGCAGTATCTGCCTCATGTGCAACTTGTCCAATCAAAGGCATACGTCCCTCAACAACCTCTTATGCATCATTATAATCACCAACAACCATATCATGTCCACCCTCCGGACCATTGTCCCCATCATCACTTTGATCATTATCATCTGTACCATCATCTTCTTCAGTATCACTGTTCCCTGGAGTTCTAGGCACATTAATGGCTCCTAGTGCTTGTACAAGCAACCATGGGAGTACATCCCATTCATCATTATCAACAAATTTGCTTTTAGAATCTTTCAATCCTTTGCAGATGTTTGGATTCTGCAACCTCAACACTTCACCAGTTCGTTGAAGATCAGGCAAAACTCTGTCTATCAAGATCTATAGAAATCTCGGATACATGAGGAATCTTTGACCCTCTGCTTTCTCTACATTGGACACCAACCCTTGAAAGATAAGTTTTGAAATGTTAAAGGGTTGCTGATAGAGTATCGCTACTGTGAGAGTCCCAAAGCTCTCTGCTTAATAAAGTTCAAGTCCCTCTCCGAGGAGATAAGGACTGGATCATGTGATGAATCAGGAACCTGTAGATTAAAGGAAAACTTCCCTTTTGAAATTGTCCATCCTTAACTCCTCCCTGATAGCCCATAGTCTCTTGAAAGACTCTTAGTAACCTTGGGACTGAGTAGGACGGCTGAGCCTCAAAATTGTCATTAAGGTCCAGTGCAGCTCTGATTGAGGCTTTTGTTATCTCAATGTCATGATGTAGAACCGACGCCTCAATTGTTTCCCCATTGACATATGTTGCAGACCCCCAAAAATCCGAAATATGATTTCTGTATATTGTGGGGTTGTTAGTTAAAGCCACCCTCAGATTGGAGTTACTCAAAAAATTTATCATTGGCTCTAACTCTCGGTTGTCATCATCTATTTCCAACAGAGCACACATATTATGCCGCTTTACGAATTTGAAAGCCATCAGTTCTGCAAAAACAAGAAGAGTTGTCAGTACACAAAGTTGCAGAACTAATATATGAGAATAGATAGATGATTAATGGTGTATTTAATAACCTGTTCCGTAGTAATATGCGTACCTGCAAGAACAAGTAAATAGTTAGTCCGTAAATCAATTTGAAACCCTAATTTCAAAATTGGTGCAACGATAATCGAATAATGATGTTTTACCGAAGTCGAAACAGAGCTAATGGCTGTAATCGAAGTAAAATCAAGAAAGTATTAGAGCAATCGAGCAAGAGGAAAATAGCACGAGCAAGAGGGTTTTTGTGGTTAGGTTTAAAAGAGGAAGAAATATGTGAAAAAGTTTCTAAGTCCCCCTTTTATACCTAACGTTTGGGTGGTACAATACCTTGGTTTGTCGTCTAGTGCACGACAGTTGTCATTTAATTCAAATTTAATGTACCTCCCTTGCTCGAGCATACAGCCAAGGTAACAGCTGGCTCCCTCTGTACATGAGTACATAGTACCACCTTTGCTCGATGTACTTGGAATATTCTGTCCTTGATCACTAGTGTACTCGAGACAGATTGCTCGACTAGACTTGTGCTCAATGCCTTAGCCAAATTTCTAATGATCATCATAGTACCTGCTCGAGTATTAAGTCATACTCGAGGTGTAGTGTGCTCGACTATACTTATCAAAATTTAGTCAATACAAATTTCTAAGACACACCAGTAATCGAACCTTACTCGACTATACATCATGCTCGAAATACTTAGAAATATATATCCTGAAAATGGCCTATGCTCGAGATGCATTCTTAAGTGTTAGAGCCTTTGCTCGACTAACTTAGAGTGTAAAAGCTCAATGTGCTCGATGTACCCTTATGCTCGAAAGCCTTAGCATATTAATCATTCCTATGCCTGTACTCGAACTCACAACCTAAGTGTCTAGTCCACAAATTTGCTCGAACTACTTAACAAAGTGATCCATTTCCTTAAGCTCGAACTCTCATGCTGTAAGACCCCGAATCTCGGGAATCCTACAGTTGATATTCACACAAAACACTTATATAAAAAAAAATACTTAACTCAAAACAGTTCAATCCATTAAATTAACCAATTCAGAGTGTAAATCAGTGGAAAATCAAAACATTTAAAACATGTTCCCAAGACCCGGGAGTTATGCCCAAAATCAGATTGCAATGTAGTTAACGAAACTTTGAAATAAACAGGTTCATTATTAAATCTTCTGACTGAGTATGCCTTCCACCGTCCAAGTAGCTTCATGCACGTCCAATCGATAACGCATCCTCCACCTAACCTGAAACTCATACTAACATGCACACAAAGTCAGCTTGAGCTGAGTGAGTTCAAGTTTTAATAATTGACATCTAAAATAATAATAGTCATAATCATTCCAAGGGTTTTAAGAATAAAATGGGTTACAACAGTTAGGCCATCATCACTAATAGGTAATCATCATTATATATATATATATAAACATCCTTATAATCATATCCCTACATATATATCATCCAAGTATTAACATCAGGGTCGAGCACACGTACAACCCAAACACGTAACATCCGATGATGATCATGCCACACGAGCCTCCCCCCTCACAGGCATTTCAGGGCCCGCCACAGGATTTAAGAACCTGAGTAGTATAGTTTGGCCGGCCAAGATCACCATCCATCCGTATGCAAACACGAAGTAGGCATACGCAACATCCTTAGTCGAAAACGACTAATTAACATCGCCAATTATTGGCCATACAATAACGCATGCATAAACACTTGTGTATATATATATATATATACACACACACACACTTATACATATATAACATTCCAAACATACCATCATGAACATAAGCCTAGGGTCATAAAGTAACACCCGCATACACATTCATAAATATCATCTCATGACATACTACAATACGAGTACGCCTACATCCTTGAGTCTAGACCATAAGTAATGTCTATAACATTATAAAATATATAACCATTAACGAGCCTCAAATATTCTAAGGCACCGAGTATAATTCACCTATACTTTTATGAATCCCATGAACCCAAGTAAAACCATATAAAACCATCCGATTAGTTTAAACGAGTATAGTCGGATAAAATTTTTAACATGGTGTGCATGCTAGCCCAAAACTTGAAAAGGGGCATCATGAACTCACCTGACACAAGGCATGAATTCACCATGAGCTAAAGAGTCCCTAAGTAATCCCAAAACTCAAACACCTGTCGGTTTACATTCAAACATTACTAACGACATCGAAAGAACTCGTTTATCCTACGAGACGTTCTAACATGGTTCGAGTTACTTAAACCCTCGACCTCATCAAACTAAATCACAATAGCCCCCGAGGCCTCACATTCACCAAAATGACCCTTAGGTACTCCCGGGAATAAAGAAGTCCCAAATTGCCCCCGGAAGCATGAGTTGGCACTAACACGCGCGTTTAAGAGTCGTTTAGGCCGTTAGCATCCAACTCAGCCCCGTGTGGACCCATTATGATAAAATCACAGCCAACAAGTCCACACGATGCTACACGAGTCAAATGGGTCGGTAACCCGCAAGTACAACGCACCAACTATACAATGAACGCAATTATGAGTTGTACCGACCCGTTGGAGTAATCGACAACCAATTCAGCCCCATAACTTATAAAAATAATTTTTCAATAGCCCGTACATCAAACCAAGTGCCCCTGTGCTGAATTGGTCGTTAATCATTTCATCACTCGCGTTAAACGCATCAAACTACATTTCTAGTCAACCGAACACTAACAATCAAGCTACAACTAGCTGACCAACCTAACGAACACCAATGAACATGATTTTTAAGTATGATATACTAGACATACCTAGGAGGATTTTGGTGCAAAAACCTCACTCAAAATAGTCCCGGAAGTGCTCAATTGGACAGCCACCCGGTAAGCCTAAAAACGACCGATTTTCGACGAATAAACGCGCCGTAACGATGAATTAAGGTGAAAAAGAGTTGTAGACATTTAATACCGACCTGGAATTGAAATTTGGATGGCTGGACAGTGGCTGATTGCACACAAAACGAGGAGGGGGGTGGGGGGTAGGGGCGCCGATCGGAGGTGGGGGGGTTGGGTTAGGGTTAGATTTTTTTTTTATAAAATATAATAACAATATAATACATTCTGGCCCCTCCACTTTACTAATAGTTTAATTCGTAAGAAATTTAAGTATGATAAGCTACGAGGGTGGAAAGGAGCTCCCGGGAGAATGCCGGGTCAAGCCCGAAAGGAGCACACAACACTACAAGGTCAAACCTTTTATCGGAAATTAACGGACGTTACACATGCCAACACCTTCTGAACACTTCTATGCTCGAGACACTTAAATGTTTCCTACCATGCAAACATTCTCAAAACACAATGATTTTCATGTCATATCAGCTGCTCGAAAATAAAATGCATGCTCGGAACACTTAACAGCAAATTTTCAGGTCATGCTCGAAACAGATAGGTCATGCTCGAAACAGATAGTCAATTCACACGTCACATGGAATGATCGAAGCAGTGATATATAAGCAAGCACAGTCTCAATGCTTGAAAAACTTAACTGAAATTTCAATTCAGTTTGAGAATTACTACTGTTATTCCATTAATCCAAGACATGATCAATCTTGTCTTGTGCCCAAAATTTCAATTTTTTACTAAGAATCATCATTGTAGAACAGTAATTTAAATTGAGCAATTAGTTTAAAGTGAAATAAGAGATCAAAATACAGTTCAAAAATAAAAATTCATTTTAATTCATTAGAAAGATCTCAACATGGGATCAGACTATTTAAAATACGATCACACCACTTCATGGTCAATGTTATTGTGACTTAAGTCAGGTTGACAGCAGGTATACTTAGCATAATCGTCATTGCTTTTTGTGATACATTTGAGATTCAATTAGAGCTTAAGTTAGGAATGGTTATCACTATAGCTTCAGATTGCCTCTAATCTCTTCTCAAAGCGTATTTAGCTTTCTCCAAATCACCCCGAATTGACTTCGACCCCCTGATGCCCTGGTCAAAATTGATTTTTGTATTATAGAGCAGTTACTTATTTATATTTTGTTTTTGAAAACAGACTATAAGGTTGAACATTGGACTTACATGCCATCCGGACTTACATGCCTTACATTCAGGGTGTTTAGGACTTATTTGAATGCCCCACCCCTGTAGTTCCCTTAGTGCCCCTTAAGTCTTGAAATCAGATTACTTATTTATTTATATTATAATTTTGATTTTTTTTATACTTTTCAAGCACTTTCTTTTTCTTTTCTTTTGAGAAATTTGCCTAAAAGCAATAATTTACTTCTGCTCACATACTTAATAAATATTTTGATAGACCAGAAACACCAACAGGCTCGTGTATGATTGGATAATAACCTTTCTGCCTATCATTCGGAGAGATATACTAGAGAGCATACATGATTTTCCAATGTTTCACCACATCATACTTAGCAAATTTAAGTGTATATCACATATTGTAGGTTCCCAGCCGAATCAACACAGGATTATCTCGTAACAAGAGGGTGCAGAATCCCCTACGTATACGATACGAGTGTTTAATCGAGAGACACGTAAAGAAACACGTAACACGTAGGACAAAGGTTACTTTGTTATTAGATGTGAATACCAATCACTCAGAAAACACTGCTGCGGCTTACAAGACGAACACCCCCAAAAACCTGTTAACTAACGGCGCAAGTTAGGTTAATATATCACGACAACTTCGCCTAACACCCTAGGCGAAGTTGTCCCTAACTTCGCCAGAACATAAGTTCACCAAAAACCAAACCAAACTAACTAGTTTATCAAGACAAAAACAAACATCGTAATGATTACAGACACGATAAACTCGAGACAAATGAACTACTGGCATAATGCACCAACAGACTCCCCCTTGGCAGTAGCTTCATTTCTCTTACATCTTCGTCTCGTCTTGTAATCCAAAAAGCCGTACATTCCATCTTCAAGCATGTACACCTTGTCTCACACAAACTGAGACCACCCTTTGATATTTCTTCGCGTCATCTTTCCAAGCAGGAATATAAAAAATTTTCTTTTCATTTAGTACCTGTAAATCAGCTTGAGACAAATTAACCAAGTGCATAGGATCATACACCCTCAAGATCTCCTGTTCATCTTGATCTTCCATCACGGCTTCAGCAGTCTGGCAATCAACATACCACCATTTAAGATCTTTCAACACATCTTGAGGCATAGTCTTCATTGGAACCTCTTTCATACATCGAATCGATTTGTACTTCATCACCATCCAGGGCTTGCCATCAGCCCGCATTCCTCATTCTGTATCTTCAATCAACTTCCCTTTTTGAGGCTTCAATAACTCAAACTTTTTCTCCTTAACAACTTCACTCCACACTATTTTACCAACCCAACTAGCAAAATTGTCCCCACTCCTATTAATCAACCTTAAATGTGCCAAGTCGTTCACCTCACACTCAGGTAACGTATTGAACGATCTCAACTTCTTAGCAAAATAATGAATCCCATCATATCTTTTCACCACAAACACTTTTAGCTGATCATCATACAACCAACAGATAATGTCCTTTTTCGATTCAGCATACCCCTTGATATTATAACTCTTCTTGAACATCGTAGGTACCACTGGCTTCTTTGTTTTGATAAACCAATGAGCATATTCTTCTTTCCACCGTGGCTGTTCCTCCCACACAGAATCACCCGACACATTATCATCTTGACCCACACGTTCTTGACCAGCACTTGGAATATCATGTTCAACACTATCATCAGGTATCTCACCTTCCTCTAAGCCACTGTCAATCTCAATATGTTCACCAAGCTTTTCAATCTCACTAAGAGGCAACACATCTTCATCCTCATCATCCACCACAACCGTCTCACCACTTGCACTGCCAGATGGATCAGTAGCCTCATCATCCACCACAACCGTCTCACCACTTGCACTGCCAGATGGATCAGTAGACTCCCCCTGAGATGTGGAAGCTCCAAGAGTAGTTTGTTCAGTTCTTGGCAGCTCACCACCTGCATCTTTTGAAGCATTGGGATCATCATCTTTGTCCTCTCTCCTCTTGGTTCTCAACTTATCCCCTTTGCAACTCGTCTCCCCCCTAAGATGCTAAGAACTGTTTAAGCGTATCAAAAAGTTTACCATGCTCAATAAGAAGAGATGACTGAATTTGGTTCTCAGCCACTAGCCGTTGAAGTCCGATTAAGGTCTCGAAGATCCACACACCACCAACACATTCAAAAACGAAGAGTATGATTGACGTTTTAGGGTAACCCAAAAGACCCGATTAAAACCTACATTATGAAACTGATTAACCAACAAAGCAAGTAAATTATGAATCAATAGACGTCACTGCACCTTATTAGGAGACAGAAAGCAAATTATATGAGAGTTGATCCAGCGATAAGTTCGCCGAGGGTTCAGAGGGGTTTTAGTGTTCTGTTTGACCAAAAATGGACCAGTGCTGCCTTTTATACTTTCTGAAAAACGCAGTGGTGAAGTTATAACAACTTCGCCAGTTTGATAACATCGCCATCCCAAGCAAAGTTAAATTTAATTTTAAAACAATTTGAAAGAAGGAAAAAACCAAAAACGAGTAACCCTAGATTCTATGTTATTCACAGAAGACAAACGTATAAAATAATATAAAATAAACAAAAGTAAAATAACATTGACGGGATCAAATTTCAGTTTGTAGGCAACCCAGCATGTTTAAGAAAAGATCCGAACATGGAATCATACTGATTAAGAGACTGTCACAAGGATTCATGTTCAGCATTATTATGACATAGAGAAACAGGTTGAAGGCATGTATAAAACTTAGCATGATTCTCATTGCTACAGTGATACGGATTAGTTTCAATTAGGCTCAAAATTTAGATGGACATCACTTAAGGAACTGTGATGACTCCTATCTATTCTCAAGGCGTATTTGGCTTTCCCCAGATCACCCCAAGTTGACTTCGACCTGTAGTGTCTGATTTAAACAAAGTACATTTGAGTCGGCTTCACAATCCTTACATCTTGCACAAGACTCAGTTGGTGCCTCATCCATGTTGTTTTAGACTTTGTGAATTTTAAAGGCAATAAGACATTTTTTTTATTTTTTTTTAGAGAACTATAACAAACACCTGCAAGTCTCGAATCTGGATCACTGCAGAAGGATAACACAATATACGCGGGGATCAAGACACTAACGGGCTCGTGTATGACTGGGTAATCACTTTTCTGCCTATCATTCGGAGAGAGATATGTGTAGACATGCACATTTCAAAATGACTCTCCACAGTAAATCGAGTAGATTTAATTTGTATCACATTAACTTTTACGCACCATGGAGAGCTACCGTACCAAACAATAACTGTTCTAAAGTCTTTTAAGCCTAATAACTTCACCCGTTAGGCGCACAAAATCAGTTCATCTATCATTTTCCAAAGGTTGGATCAATTTTCAATTTAACATCAATTTTGAAGCTTCATGAGAAGCTATAGACTAAAAAAGTATATCATTTCCCAAAATAATTTTATATTCAGACGCCCCAATCACTTCTAAGTCTTTGGGTAAATGGCTATGCCGAAAATCCAGTAGATTAGCAGGACCAAACACATACAAATATGTGTCCCTCCAACTGAGTGTAACCGACATAATTTTCAGCGAAGGAATAAAAACTCATCACAACCGCCCCAGTGGCTTTCAGTTATTTGGTTAATGGCTATCCTTTGAATCTACACGTAGATACAAGGACCAAACATATTCAAGAACATGTCCTTCAAACTTGAGCGACCGACATAGTTCTCAGCGATAGTGATTTTTTTTTTGGAAAGGAAAAAGATGGTTACTCGGGATTGATCATCCCATTGAGCTCAATAAGGTTTTGAAAACGGGACCGGTCAAAGGCTTTTGTAAAAAGATCGGCAAAATTATCCAGTGAATCAACCTTTTCAAGCACGATTAATTTCTTCTCAGCACAATCCCGTATGAAATGATGACGAATGTCAATATGTTTTGTTTTACTATGTTTTACGGGATTGTTAGTTACTGAGATAGTAGCTGTGTTATCAATGCAAATAGGAGTTTGAGTGAAATTCAGACCATAATCTCGCATTTGTTGTTGTATCCATAAAACCTGGGAGCAGCAATTTGATGCTGCCATGTATTCTGCTTCACATGTGGATATGGCCACTGAAGTCTGCTTCTTGCATTGCCACGACACCAATCTTCCTCCTAGAAATTGACATCCACCGGTTGTTGACTTCCTGTTCTGGTTGCATCCTCCATAGTCTGAGTCTGTATATGCTACCAGATCCAGTTCTACTCCTTTTGGATACCAGAGACCCAATTTAGGCTTCCCTTTAAGATACCGCAAAATTCTCTTCCTCCTTGTACAACTTTCAAATCACGTAACAAATTCTTATTACCCGTCATGTGCCGGGAACAGCCACTGTCGACAACCCACCTGTTGTTCACAGCCCTGTTCGACTGTTCCGGCATAGTTAAAAAAACGAATTAAAAGCGGGGGACCCAAGCCCTTCTGGTCTTGGGTTGGTCAAACCTGTCAAACGGCATCCAACTCCTTGGTTACCCAAAGTTCCCTAGAGGGAGGTTTTCATTTGTTCTGAATGGAAGATTTCTAGGAAACTGATTATGAGGCCATCCAAACATCCTTGATTTTCTAGCGTTAATGGATTCGAAGTTACCCATTCTATGTTTAACTGGGAAAAAACGAGGTTGGTTTCTATGAGATCTTAAATTTGTCCAACGATTAAAGTTGGATGCATTAGAATTCTTACCAGTACCAGTTTTAAAGTTCGTTCCATTTTCAGTTTTGGTTGGCCTCAAATTTTTAGATTTCTTCCTCTTCAGCGGACAGTTACTGACAAAGTGACCTACATTGTTACATCGAAAACAACTTTTGTTCGGACAATTAATTTTCTTTGGACAATTTGTGTCTATCCGAACATTTTTTTCAGAAGTTGCAGCAAAAGATGAAGTTGCTTCACTGACAGTTTGTTTCACATAAGGGGGAACGAATGGGTTTAAAGAAGATTTCTTTTCACTAAAGGTATCACTCTCCCCCCATCTGAGTAGCACAACTTCATCATCCACTCTGCGAGTGTTCATAGACTCCTTATTTGTGGAATCTCGATCCACAACTGACGATTTTGTCTGAACCGATTCATTAATATCTTTATCTAGATTCTCATGATTGCTCAATTTAACGTTGGTGTTGCTTGATTGAACTCTAACGAGTGAGTCGATGGAGCTGACATTTCCCGTTACTGTCAGATTAGGTTTAACAAAGACAGGTGGCTGATTACAAGGATTATAAGTATAGTTATTGTTAAAAGGTGGTGGAACTTCATTGTATCCAATTCCTCATCTATCGTTGGGAGAACGTTGAACACTTAGGACATGATTAAGCATCAATGGAGTTCCTAAACTGTTCAAGTTTTCTGTTTAGTTCCACCACTTTCACTTGATAATCAGCTATCTGTTTGTCCTTTTCAGCAATAAGTTTGGTTTTTTCTTCCACAACTTCATAACTTAGATCGATTACTTGGATTTTCTCAGCTAATGTTGCCTTAAGGCATCTTATGTCTTTTTCACCAGCATTAATTTTGACTGAGTAACTGTTTTCCCTTTGTTTAGAGTAATGATGTTCTTCTTTTACAATTTTTAATTCTTTTTCCAAACTTACATACTGATCAATTAAAGCATTTAATTGATCAGACAGTTTTTCACATTGTTCACAATGAGGTTCAGAACATACCTCTGAGAGCTGATCATTCACTTCTGCCATATATGCTTGATCCTCCACTAGTTTCTTGTCACTTCTTTCACTCACGATATTCACAAGATTTTCTTGCTCAATCACCTCCTCAACTTTGATGTTCCAATTATATCCACCATTCTGTTGAGACACCATGGCTTTTATTTCACCTCCATTCCCATTCTGTTGAGTAGGCCTGTTCTGACCCCGTTCAACTCTCTCATTTGGGCACTCTCTCGCAAAGTGTCCATTCTGTTGACAGTTGTAGCAACGAACCTTTGACTTGTCAAATCCCGGTCTCTCTCTCACGAACTTTCGTCCAGTCTTCTTCATAAACCGTTTTACCCTTCTTACTATCATCGCCATTTGCCACTGCAGATCCATTTCTTCCATATCATCAGCATCTATCTGATCATAGTCCTCATCCAAGGTTGCAGGGTCAACTATCTTTCCCTTGATGTAATTCTCATAAGACGCAATGAAAGAGGCATAAAGAGCAAATTGTTATTCGGCAGATTTTACACTCATAGGCATCTTTGAGTAATTTACATTTGAAGGACTAGTAGAAGAATTACTAAGGATTTAGATTTTGAAGAACCACTTCCACTTGCTACAAAGCATATATCTCCATCCATATTCATCACCACATGACCATCTTGCGTTCCCCGCCTGAGTAATAGGCGGTCGAATCTGTTTTAGAGCTTGAGTTTGCAGAGCCTTTTGCACCATACATTCCCGGTTCCTGAATCTGATCAGTAGGCATCTCTTTTCATAACATATTAAGCTCATAATTACGTAACTTGTTAACCACCTTCTCTAAATCAAAGCTATCAAAGTCTTTATCTTCTTTCATTAGAACTGTGTACATCTCCCATCTTGGTGGAAGAGCATCAAGAAGATTTTCCACAATCTCACTCTCAGAATACCTTACGGAGTAGTTGTCCAATTCGGTCATCAAGTGATAGTATCTTGTAATGATGTCATCAAGCGATTCATTCTTAAAATACTTAAATACCGAGAACTGAGTTTTTAGTAACTTTGTCTTGGAGTTTCGAATTCTAACGTTACCTTCATAGCGGCTCTCCAAGGCTTCCCACAATTCTCTAGCCGACTTGTACTTTCGGAAAGTATGAAGAATTTCCTGAGGCAGTGCCATGGTGATTGCAGCTAGTGCCTTACTTTCTGCCTCGAACATTTTCTTCTCATCTTCCTCCATCTTATTATATTTTTTTAGTTGCTCACGTCCTTCAAACTCAGTTGTTGGAGGGATATAACCATCCTGAATACATACCCACATCTTTGCATCTTGATATTTCACATACTGCTCAAATATGTCTTTCCACGCAACAAAATCAGTGCCTTTAAGTAACTTTGGAGCTTTAGTCGCTGACCCAGCTTCAACTTTCATCTTCACCAGTTCAGTGATGTTTATTGACGTCATATTAAACCGAAACAAGAGCTGGAACTAATTGAAACGGTATTCCGTGATGGCGAAGAAAGTATAACTTTGCCTTGTGTTAACTTCACCAAAGTATAACTTCACCAAGTAACTTCGCTAAAATACAACTTCACCAAGTAACTTCGCCAAAGTACAACTTCGCCGAAGAATTAACTTCACTTTCTGTTAACTTCACCAAGTAACTTCGCCAAAATACAAGTTCACCAAGTAACTTCGCCAAAGTACAACTTCACCGAGGAATTAACTTCACTTTCTATTAACTTCACCAAGTAACTTCGCCAAAGGGAACTTCACCGAAACCCTAATAACAGGTGACGGCAACTTCGCTGGATGTGAGATCTGATTTTGAGCAGTGTTTTTCTTGTTTCGAATGATTAAAAGGTAGTATGGAGTGCGACGAGGGTAATATAGCGTAGGAATGGACTGAACGAACGGTGTTTTACGTGAAACGATTCCGCGAAAAGTCTAGCGGAGTTCTTTTAACACAAGTGTGACAATCCCGAACCACACAATCACGAGCAAATGCTCTGATACCAATTGTAGGTTCCCAGCCGGATCAACACAGGATTATCTCGTAACACGAGGGTGCGGAATCCCCTACGTATACGATACGAGTGTTTAATCGAGAGACACGTAAAGAAACACGTAACACGTAGGACAAAGGTTACTTTGTTATTAGATGTGAATACCAATCACTCAGAAAACACTACTGCGGCTTACAAGACGAACACCCCCAAAAACCTGTTAACTAACAGCGCAAGTTAGGTTAATATATCACGACAACTTCGCCTAACACCCTAGGCGAAGTTGTCCCTAACTTCGCCAGAACATAACTTCACCAAAAACCAAACCAAACTAACTAGTTTATCAAGACAAAAACAAACATTGTAATGATTACAGACACGATAAACTCGAGACAAATGAACTACTGGCATAATGCACCAACACATATGACAACTACAGACTATGGAAAGCTACCATACTTTGCCAATGACTGTACTCAAGGCCCTTTGAACTTATAATCCATGGGTTAGTTATCTCAAACGGTTTTCTATCATTTCCCAATATAGGTTGGATTCAATCTCCACAGAAAATAGTTTCTAGTTTCTTTGAAGCTGGGAACTTGGATAATATTATCATATCCTTATGAAATATCACCAAAAGCAGTGTTGCTTAGTCAAAAACTTTTACCATTTTAAAATCATTTCCTTTTGAAAGTTCAATTGAGAAATATTGATTTTAAAAATAGTGTTGTCATTTAAGCATGTTTGACAGGCACACTTATCACAGTATCAAAAAACATATTCATTCAGACAGTAGAAATCACTCAGATAATCACATGAGTCTATCGAGCATGCTCAGAAGTTCATCGAGCATACTCGAAAGTCACCGAGCAAACTTAAGATTTATCATTTCAGATATTATGCTCGAGAGACTTAGCTGAGTGCTCGAGCAGTATACTTGTGCTTGAAATACTTAGAAAGTTTTCCAAAACACATGTCCATGCTCGACCATAAGTAACACATCATTTGTGCTCGAGTTACTTGAGAAACCTCAAGTATGGTTTGTTTGTGTTCGAAGAGCATTAAACACACCATGCAACACAGAGTTATGCTCGAAATACTTGGAGGAGTTTTCAAGGCCAAATTCTGTGCGCGAGCAGCTGAGCTATGACATCTGTGCTCGAATGACTTAGAATAGTCTTACAAGAGCCTTTGCCTTTGCTCGAGGAGCAACAAGCACGCTATCAAGCACAGATTCATGCTCGAAGTACTTAGAATCACAGAAATACATCATGCATGCACAGATCAAAGTACTAAAAGCTATAAATAACAATAGCAACATATTTCAACAAGATTTTCACACAATTCAGTCACATACATGATTCATGCAAGTAGAATAATCATTCAAGCATAGCAATTCATCATGCTTAACATTCAAGGTGAGTAACACAGATAATCAGTAAGAACCTCACTTGAGCACACATCCTAAATCAAACTTCATCAACATTTATCATTCCTAGGCATTTTAAAAGAAAATGAAACCTAGTTTTATCTAAAGGTTTGGTGAATAAATCAGCCAAATTATCAGACGTATCTACCCTTTTCATTTCTATTAAACTTTTTTCCTGACAGTCCCTAATGAAATGATGTCTAATTTCAATGTGCTTAGTCTTAGAATGTTGGACAGGATTCTTAACAATAAACATAGCAGCAGTATTATCAATTAAAATAGGTGTAAGTAAGAAATTCAGACCATAATCCAGCAGTTGATTTTGAATCCATAGAACCTATGCACAGCAGGCAGAAGCAGCAATATATTCAACTTCAGCAGTAGAGATTGACACTGTAGTTTGCTTCTTGCATTGCCAAGACACTAGCCTGTTTCCTAGAAACTGGCATCCTCCAGAGGTTGATTTTCTACTCATGTTGCAACCATCATAGTCACTATCTGTATAGGCCATCAAATCAAAGGAAGGGTTCTTTGGATACCAAATCTGGTTTTCCTTTCAAGTATCTGAATATCCTCTTCACTACTAGCATATGTGAGACCTTAGGGTTATCTTGAACTCTTGCACAGACACACACAGCAAACATAATATCTGGCCTACACGCTGTGAGATACATCAATGATCCTATCTTGGCCCTATATTCATGCTGGTCCACTGGCTCCCCCTTTCATCAGGTACCATTTTCTCATGTGTGTCCATTGGTGTGGACACTGTCTTGAAGTCTTAGCACTTGAATTTGTTAAGAATCTCTTGTACATACTTTGATTGATTTATGAAGATTCCTTCTGCTTTCTGTTGTACTTGTAGTTCAAGGAAGAAATTCATTTCCCCCATTGAGCTCTTCTTGTACTTGGATTTCATTACTTGCTCAAACTCTTTGCACATCCGTTCATTTGTAGAACCAAAGATAATGCCATCCACATACACTTGCAGCAGCAGCAGATCTTTGTTTCTCCTTTTGTAGAATAGAGTCTTGTCAATTGCTCCTCTGCAGAAACCATTTTCCAACAAATGATTTGAAAGCTCATCATACCAAGCTCTTGGTGCTTGATGTAGTCCATACAATGTTTTGCTGAGCTTGTAAACTTTGTTGGGATGCATTGGATCTTCAAATCCAGGAGGCTGACTGACATAGACTTCTTCATCAATTTTTCCATTTAAAAATATATATTTTACATCAAGTTGATAGACTTTAATGTTCATTGATGCTGCATATGCAAGAAAGATTCTGATAGCCTCTAGTCATGCAACTGGAGCAAAAACTTCTTCAAAGTCCACTCCTTCTTCCTGTAAGCATCCTAGGGCCACCAATCTTGCTTTGTTCTTGATTACAATTCCTCTTTCATCCTTCTTGTTTCTGAAAACCCATTTTGTACCAATAGCATACTTTCCTCTGGGCTTGTCAACCAAGTCCCATACATGTAAGTCTTTGAATTGGGCTAATTCCTCTTGCATAGCTTCTACCCAGATGTTGTCTTTCAAAGCTTGGTTAATGTTCTTTGGTTCAACTTGGGATAAGAAGCAGGAATACAGGCAGATGTTTGCCTTTTCAGAAGAACTTCTTGTCACTCTTTCATGCAAGTTTCCTATTATGTTTTCTGCAGGGTGGTTTCTTTCAACAGAGGTGGTCTGCACAACTTGTTGTGCAGACACTTCTGTCTCTAGATTTGTCATGTTCAACTCAGCAGATTCATATTCAATTCTCACTTGAGATTCTTCATTTGCTTGAACTTGATTGATCTCTGATGATGATGCTTCAGTTAACCCAAATTGTAGAGAGTCAAACAAAGACTGGAACCTATCTTCAAACTGATTTATTCCTTCAGTCTGAACAGGATGTTGACCTTGATTGGGTTCACTCTCTACTTCACTTGGTCCTTCATTAGAGACTCGCATTGCATCATCTTGTCCATTCATATCAACTTCAGCAGCTTGATTGTTGTTTCTTTCAAAGTTAAATCCATGAGATTTAGGAGCAACAGATGACCATACCTTGTCCAGATCAACTTGTCTTTGTTTTCCTTTATCTTCAAAGCTGGTTTTGTACATGCTATCATCCATATCTTCAATGTAGATTTAGAAAGATTTGATCATCTTTTCCAAGTCAAACAGCCACTTGGGTCCTTCAACATTGTTAAAATGGTTTTCATTGAATATTATATTTGAAGATTCAATGACCACCATGTGCTCCTTCACATAGACTCTATAAGCCTTTGAATGAGATGAGTAGCCCACAAAGAAATATCCCAGTGATTTTGACTGGAATTTGTTTAGATAGTCATTTGTATTCAACAGTGAACATCTGTATCCAAAAGGCTTCAAGAACTTCACATAAGGCTTTCTTTTGAAGATAACTTCATATGGAGTCTTGTTTTGAACCTTGTTCAGTAGAACCCTGTTCTGCACATAACATGCAGTGTTGATTGCTTCTGCCCAAAAAGTGACTGGCAAATTTGCATCAGCAATCATGGTCCTTGTAGCTTCAATCAATGTTCTGTTTCTTCTTTCTGCAACACCAGTCTGTTCAGGAGTTCTTGGTGCACTGTATTGTTGAAAGATTCCCTTAGAAGTGCAGAATTCATCCATAATTCCATTATTGAATTCTGTCCCAATGTCACTTCTAATGACCTTTACTTGCCTTTCAAACTGATTTTCCACTTTTAGCACATAGGATCTGATCAAATCTACATAGTAACCCGCAAGAACATGAAATGAACAAACTTAAGTAGGAGAGGTTGGAGTTTTCAATTCTTGACGGCTTCGATTTTGACCGGGTCAACGTGGAAACCCTTTTCATTTACTATATGCCCTAAAATGGAATTTCAGTCAACCAGAACTAGCACTTTGAGAACTTACCATAAAGTTGTTCCTTAAAAGATCAAGGATGGAATGAAGATATTTCTCGTGCTCGGCTTTGGACTTAGAATAAATAAGGATGCCGTTGATAAAAACAATTACGAACTTATCTATGTAAGGTTTGCATATGCGGTTCTTGAGGTCCATAAATACCGTGGGTGCTTTGGTTAGCCCAAAAAGCATAACCCTAAATTTCTAATGTCCGTATATAGTTTGAAAACCGGTTTTAGGTCAATCATCTTCATGTGCGCGTAGTTGACGATAACCCAAAAGAAGAATAATCTTTGAGAAGCATGAAGCTCCTTGGAGTTGATCAAAAAGATCGTCAATACAAGGCAAAGGATAACAATTCTTGATCATTGTTACCTACTCCACCTTGGTCACCAAAGACGAGGAAGCAAAGGACCGATTCAGCAGAGGGGGCAACCTCTGAAGAAGAGGTTATTCTTGGAAGCTTACTTTCGAAGCCGACTAACAGGAAGTGGTATCCACAATACGTTAGGCGAAAAATTCAACGGGAGTATGTCCCACCTGTACCTTTTCTTGTTATCTCTTCTAAGCTCATAATCAAGAAACGTTATCCTTTGCCTGGTATTGATGATCTTTTTAATCAACTCCAAGGAGCTTCATGCTTCTCAAAGATTGATCTTCGTTTGGGTTATCATCAACTACGCACGCATGAAGATGATATACCCAATGCAACCCTGGTGTTTATAGACCTCATGAACCGCGTATGCAAACCTTACTTAGATAAGTTCGTAATTGTTTTAATTGACGACATCCTTATTTATTCTAAGTCCAAAGCCGAGCACGAGAAACATCTTCATTCCATACTTTGATCTTTTAAGGAAGGAATGGTTTTATGCTAAGTTCTCAAAGTGCGAGTTCTGGTTGAATGAAATTCCATTCTTAGGGTAGCCTTTCTTTATATTGCTTTATATTGATACAAAAACTCTTTTTTTTGCAACCTAGTCTATTTCAGATATCAATTAAAAGTTCTTAGCTGGAGCTGCTTCATGTTTTTTAGATAGAGTACATGTTTTTTAGATTTAAATAGAGTAATAGTACTATATTCCAAATCACGCGAGCAAACATTAGCTATTACTAAGAAATTTTGATATATTCACAGTGATTCGAAGCCTTTTTGATTAGTTTTAATAGTCTTTTTTTATAGAAAAAAAGAACGACATAGTAAACGAAAAGGGTATCCACGTTGACCCAGCCAAAATTGAAGCCGTTAAGAATTAGAAAACTCCAACCTCTCTTACTGAAGTTCGTTCATTTCTTGGTCTTGCGGGTTACTATGTAGTTTTATTCTCAACTTTTCCAAAATCGCTTTTCCCCTTACCTCTTTAACTCACATGGATAAACCTTATGAATGGGGGGTCAAAGCAAGATGAAGGTTTTCAAACACTTAAGCATATGCTTTGCGATACACCGATCCTTGCACTCCCCAAGGGCAATGAAGATTTTGTTGTCTATTGCGATGTTTTTAATCAAGGCCTCGGTTGTGTCCTTATGCAACGAGGTAAAGTTATCATTTACGCTTCACGACAACTTAAGATTAATGAAAGGAATTATACGGCGCAGGATCTCGAACTTGGTGCCATCATATTTTCGTTGAAACTTTGGAGACATTACCTCAAGACACTAAATGTGTGGTATGCATTGACCACAAGAGTCTTCAACATATTTTCGACCAAAAAGATCTAAACATGCGGAAATGACGATGGGCCGAACTACTTAGTGACTACGACTTTGAAATCCGTTGCCACCCTGTTAAAGCGAGCGTTGTAGCCGACGCTCTTAGTTGAAAGACCCATGCTAAATCGATTTTGCTTCATAGCGTGACCGTTCAAACCGATCTTTAACTTCGTATCCTTGAAGCTCAACATGTCTCTGTCACCAACGGTAATATTTATGATGAAATATCCAGTGGTGCTAAGCATCAACTCAAAACTCAGCGCGATGGTTTGTTGTATTTCCTGAATCGTTTGTGGGTCCCTAATCGTGACGATCTTCGCACATTCATCATGGACAAAGCTCATAAGTCTCAATATTCCATTCATCTCGGTGCGGATAAGATGTATTTCAATCTACGATCTACTTTTTGGTGGCCCGGTGTGGCAAAATGACTTGTGCTAAAGTTAAAGCCGAGCATCAACGACTATCCGATTTGCTCATGCAACAGCATATTCCTATTTGGAAATGGGAAGATATAACATGGATTTTGTGTTCAAGCTTCCGACTACCCGAAACCGCCACGACGGTATTTGGATTATAGTCTACCGATTGACTAAATCCGCTCATTTCATTCCGATCAACGAAAAGTTTTCGATTGATCAGTTTGCTCAGATTTATGTTCAGCGTATCGTTGTCTTCATGGTGTACCTTTGCGTATCAGTTCTGATCGTGATAACTGTTTTACTTCGAACTTCTGGTCATCGCTTCAAACCATGTTGGGAACTCGATTATATCTTAGCACAGCCTATCATCTCAAACCGATAGGCAATCTGAGTGAACAATTCAAATGCTCGAAGACATGCTTAGGTCATGTGTCATGGATTTCGGTGGAAACTTGGATTCTCATCTTCACTTGATTGTGTTTTCATACATAATAGTTTTCATTCGAGTATCGGTATGGCTCTATTAGAAACACTTTATGGCTGTAAATGTCGTTCCCCTATCTGTTGGAGTGAAATTGGTGAAACCCAAATCACTGGCCCGGAACTTGTTCAAAAGACTACTGATCGAATCACTCAAATTCAACAAAATCTCTTAGCCGCTCATAGTCCTCAAAAGAGTTACGATGATAATCGACGACAACCTCTCGAATTTAACATCGGCAACAGTGTCCTTCTCAAGGTATCCCCTTGGAAAGGTGTGGTTCGTTTCGGCAAGAAAGGCAAACTATCTCCTCGATTTGTTGGACATGTCAAGATTCTCGAACGTATCAGTAGTGTGGCTTATACTCTCTAGCTTCTGTAAGAACTTTCGAATATTCATCTAATGCTTCATGTTTCTAATCTAAAGAAATGTCTAGCTGAGTGAAATCTCAACATACCGATCGATGAGGTGCACATTGATGAAACAATGCACTTAGTTGAGAAATCAGTGGTAATCATAGATCACAAAGTTAAGAAACCAAACCTAGCTGTATACCCTTGGTAAAGGTTCGTTGGGAATCCAAACGTGACGCTGAATTCACTTGGGAGCGGGAAGACCAATGTGAACTAAGTATCCTCATCTTTTTGTTACGGATTCTTTTACTTAATTTCGGGACGAAATTCTCAAAAGTATGGAATGCTGTGACATTCATCATTTTTTTATTTGTATTTGTATTCGTTAAACCGACCCGTTTTTTCGTTTCAATGTATTCTTGATTATCGTTCATTGTTAATATAATATTCACAATGCTTTACGGATATCGATCTTTTTTTTTATTCATTTTGACCAATTAACGAAACTCCGAGGTTTAACACATTTCAAAGTTTAGGAACTGAGTAAAAATAGTTTAGAACTAAATGTGTAATTAATTTAAAATATAATATTATATTAAAAACCCAACCTCAACCCCACCCCCCCCCCCCCCCCCCTTCCCTGCGTTTTTCAGGGGGATGACTTCTAGCAAGCCACAGAAACTCCGGCGACCCTTAAACGTATTTCCATTCGCAAATTAATTCAATTAACAGCTCGTACAAAATTTAAACACTAATGGAAATCCATAATCTGTATATTTTCGGGTATGCTAATACCATATAACATTGATATTTACACATGCCTTGCACCCTGCAACATTGTTCTTCGTATTGCATTGCTGGGAAGATGATGGTGTGAATAGGTTTGAAATGCGGCTGATTGTGTTTTGTGCAAACAATATACTTAAGATAAAGTGACATTAGGGCTTGTAGTGATTGACCTCCTGACGTCGAAACCAGCTTTCTCTTCATATGACTTTTACATCGCAATACCATCTTCCTAATTGTCGAATTCTGACCCAATGGAAGGTTTTCAAATGGTGGAACATTTGGAATCCAGTACCTTGTTGAAGTAGGTGAGAAATAAAAATTTATGTGGACAATTTTTGCTATTAAAACAATAAAATATTTGTAATTTGAATCGGTGTAGTAGTTCAGTGGCACATCTCGGTGTAGTGTTTCAGTGAGTCACCTTTCTATGTCTGTTCAGTAGCTCAATGGGTCACTTTTCGGCATCGGTTCGGAACTTTAATGAGTCACCTTATGGTGTCGGTTTAAAAGTTCAACGGCACCTTTCGGTGCAGTTGTTCAATGTGTCGGTAAATGAATGTGGCATCTTGCGAGCAGTTGTTTAGTGGCATTTTTGGCACAATAGTTTCAATGGCATCTTGCGATGTAGTTGTTCAGTGGCATCTCATGGTGCAATAGTTTCCATGGCATCTTACGATGCAGTTGTTCAATTGGTCAGTAAATCAGTAGCTCAGCATCAATATTTAGTAATATAGCTAAGAATGGATGATAATAACAATTTTTTTTCATCATGTAAGCAATTCAATAACGAAATTAATTCCCTTTTACAAAGTAAATGGAAACCCAAAATCCGTGTGAATAAGTAGTTTGAAGGTTCAAACCTGAATAGCAAGTAGCAATAATCGAAATAAAGAATCCTTCAGTGAGAAGTAGTTTGAAGGTTCAAACCTGATTTAACTATTGTTATTGCAATTTAGAGTTAAATCGGTAAATTTGGTGTTTGTATAATCAATGTTTGGTTTCAAATCTACCTATTCTAGTAAAGTAAAATAATTGTGGACACTTGTCATATTTTGGTTACTTCTCACAATTTTTTCCCTTCAAAACTAATATATGTAATAGATATATAATTATTCACTTTCCTTTTACACCCTATTTATATTATATCTATATATTTTTATAACTATAAATATTAACATATTATTTTACTATACATTTCATAATACTTGGTGAATTCCAAAAATCAACAACAAATCATGTTTCTCAAATAAAAATTGTTTCGGGTTTTTTATGGAAGTTAAATTTGATTTTATGGTTCAAAAGTTGGTAAATAGATTGTTTGGTACAAGTTAAATACATTTAGGTCGAAATTTATTACAGGTCAAAAATGAAAATTTTGATTATTTTTAAAAGTTTGAGAATGCAAAATACATTTATTGTCAAATTTGTTATCGGTTTAAAATGTCAAAAGTATGAAAGTTAGAATTTTAAACATGATTTGGGTTTCAAGTTTATTTTTAAGGGCATTTTTTGAAATAATCAAAAGGTTCGGGATTTGACAAATTGACTATTTTTCCCTCAGCTATTAAAACTTAAGAAAAGATTGCGAAAACTTTCGACATGCCACCCCCATGCCTATCAATGCTTCTAACTTTTATCAAATTTCAAATACTTATGTTAACATTAATTTTTCCTTCAATGGTGATCAGAACGTTGTATGGAAAGCATATCATGCAAAACTATGCTCAAATGAAACAAAATATTCACAAAACTGAATGGGTTAACATGTTACTTTTTATGTTGTCATTATGACAAAGTCGAGAAACCCTCTAAAACTTATCAAAATATGTTTTTATGGTGTAACTTAGAAAAACATAGTTCTCTAAAAGTATCCATTGTTACAATTTAATATCATACTTTCCTTTGATGGATGGTAAATTGATAAATATATCAATAAAGGTACCTCTTTTATATTTAGGCTTAGTGTTTAGAACTACTATCGTATGAGAAGTCTTATTTTTTAAATTGGTTCATAACCAAAATTCTTTTAATTATACATATATGACACCAAAAATGAATTTTTCAATAGAAAGAAGCATTCTTGGGTACGATTTTTCACGGACATTTTTTTATTAAGTTCATTTAAAAAAACCATTTTGTGATATAAATAAAATCAATTTATATACAAATTGTATAGATACAAGCATAATAGATGTAATACATTTTTTTTTCATATACGTTATGTAATTATTTGTTTTACTTATAATTTTATAATTTGAATTATCCGTGTATAACACGGGCTCTAAAACTAGTTATTATTTATAAAAAAAATGAGATTCTATATATAAACAAACCCTTAATTTAACAACTTTATTTTGTTAAAATAAATTTTAACTTTTACTGCATGTGGTGCAACGCAATTTAATTTTATTTGAGTAGTATATATCCTTAAACTAGTTTTAGATCTCGTGTAACACACGAGATGATCCAAATAATAAAGTTATAAATAAAGCAAATAACATACTGTATATGAAAAAATGATTACATCTATACTTATATTTATATTATGTATACAAAAATTGATTTTATCTATATCAGAAAATGATTTTTTTTAAATAAACTTAATAAATAATAATAATAATAATAAAGTATGTGCAAAAACATACCTGAGAACGGTCCATCTATTGAAAATTTGATTCTCAGTATCATATATATATATATATATATATATATATAATTGAGAGAAATTATGAACCAATTTCAAAAAGCACTTTCATACAATAATAGTTCTAAGCTACACCATGAAAATGATTTTTATAATTTTGAGGGGGCTTGACATAATGACAATACATAAAAATAGCACGTTAACCTGTTCAATTTTGTGAATGTTTTGTTTCACTTAGCATAATTTTGTATAGCATGTTTCACACACTACATTTTAATCACCATTAAAGGAAAAGTCAATGCTGACGTAAATGTTTCAAATTTAATAAAGTTAGAAGCATTGATAGGTCTAGAGATAGCATGTCGCAAGTGTTCGCCGTCTTTTCTTAAATTTTAATGGTTGTGGGAAAAATATTCAATTAGCCAAATTCCGAATCTTTTCATTATTTCGAAAAATGTCATTAAAAACAAATTCGAAACCTAAATCACATTTAAAAATTCTAACTTTCATTTTTTTTATATTTTCAAGTCAAAACTTTGAACCCGTAACAAATTTGATGATAAATCTACTTGCATTTTTGACTTTTAAAAATACGACCCATTTTTGACAACAATCATTGATAAAAAGACCTAGAAATCGACTATGATAAACTTTATTATATATGAAAGTGAGTGGTATATATTATTATATTTTAACATATATATGAAATATTTATTTTTATAAAAATGTATATTATATATAATAAAATAGAGTTAAAGCAAAGTAAATAATTTAAGAATGTTATATATATATATATATAATATAAATGGAATGTAAAAAGAAAGTGAATAATTATTGATTTATGACATAATTATTAGTTTGAAGGGAAAAAAATTACGAGGCTTAACCTCAAACTGACACGTTTCCACAGTTATTTTACTTTATTAGAATAGGTAGATCTAAAAACAATTATGTACACCAATAAACTTTACAACTTTCCTTTTTAGAAGATACCTACAATGTGTTTGTATATACTACATAGATTAAAAAGTATTGTTTCATATATAATTGAGTATATTTGTATATTAATTTAAGAGCAAATTTTTTTCATCATAAAATCCCGAACCTTGCACCTGCAAGGATAGGTGTATTAGTGTAGAGTGTAGCACTCAACAGAGAGGCAAACAACTAGTCATCTATGATTCAGTGGATTTTTTTGCATATATTCAACCAATCAATCAGTAAAATGTTCAAATGCTTTTGATTCAGTCGATTATGCATTTATGTGACTACAACTTGAATAACAGATACAGTGAATAGGATAAATAGAGATGGTTTAGGAAACGTACCTTGGCTGGCCAGCGAGTTAATGCAAAGTAACCGGAGGTTCTTTACGGCGATTGAAAGTCGGCTTGTTCCTTGAGACTGCAACTTCGGTGGTTGTGGAAAGAATAGAAGAAATGGGTTTGGTTCTTTTAGGGTGAGGAGGAATTGTTTCGGCCAAGATTTCGGCCGGTTACAAGTGATGAATATAATAGATTCCATATGTGGTTGTTTCAACTTTCAATTATATATGGCAACATTTAACAAGTTATTATTTTCTTACGTGAAAGTCAACAAAAACTTATTTTAATACCATAAAATCTTTGCTCATTTTTAGGGAAATCAATTAAATTTATTATCTTTACTAAAAACATTCGTTGTTTTAAAGTTTGCATAGATTTGCATCACCCTAACAAACTTCTTATCAAATTTAAGTAACATACAATGGGTTTTGTAAAACGTACATTTTCCCGTTTACTAAACATACATTCTCCCTCTAACCTTACATAAATACGATTATTCGATTTTGGTTGGATGTTTGATTGGGTTTGGTCCCGTTAAAGGGAAGGCGCCGACCAGTCATGCTCAATAAGGATGTAGGGTCTCTTGGCCCACCTAAGATATTAAAAAATGATCGATCAATTTAATCAAATTTACGAAATATGCTCATCAAAGTACAGGCAACCAGTGACGATTACTAAGTAGTTAGTAGCCAGTTGATGGTGGAAACTTTCCAGCTAGGGATTGAGACAAAATTTTCATCACTCTTTGCAATAATTAGTTCTAAATATTGCATGGTTGGAGATTGCTCTAGAAGGCTTGATAACTTGCTAATATGAAACTGGAACTGGATTAGAACCCGATCAATATTACTGTTGAGCGCAATGAACTTCAGGAATTCCACACTCTTTTGGGCTCAATTACTATTATTGTTTCTAGAGGCACGTTTTCGGTCAAATCGGCGAGGAAAATGTTAGAAATCAATCTTCAGTAAACGGACCTTGTCCGTACTAGTAGAATAATTGGGTCCCAAATAAACTAAACGTGTTTGGGTGAAAGCCATATTGGAAAGAATTGTCACAAGAACTGCTCTCATTAGAAGGAACGTGAATACCGGGCCGGTGTCGTGTCCGCTTTGCTTGGAGTGTGATGAAACAGTAAAGCATTTGTTGTTGTATTGTCTGAAGCCGGACTGAGTTTGGCAACACATAGCGTGCAGGTGCAGATTACCACTGTTCTTTGTCTTTTCGATAAATGATGTGTCAAGCTACCAAAGCGATTTGGACGGGGATCAAAGAAGATCAAATATAACCCAAGCAATCTTCCAGGTCACAATTTGATGCATATAGAGAGCAAGGAATGACAAGATTTTCAACGGAATTGACGCATGTACTCGCACCCGTCTTATGGTTACTTGGTTGCCGAGGTATTCTTGGCTTCAATTCCCTGCAGGTGCTAAGTATGTGAAGGGTTTTGCCTTAACACTGTACTCGCACCTGTCTTATAGTTACTTGGTTGTCAAGGTAAGGGGTATATTCCCGCTTACTTTTGAATCTTTTTGAATCTTTTTGAAATTCGAAGAGTTGGTGAAAGGATAAGAACAGTCCAAACTGTTGAAACGTCGTCCGACGGTTTTTTCTGACAGTGTCAGGACGTGCAGGAAGTTATGGCGACGTGACAGTACATGGTCATTCCAGACGCTTTTTCAGGCGCGTGGGCGCGAGTTTTCGGGCGCGTGGCCGCAAAATTTATGGCATGCGTCCTTTCGACAGCTGTTGCCAGCTTGGTCTTTGCCACGTGTCATAGTTTCATTGCACCTGTGATTTCTCTCTCTTCCGCATTAAATTCATCGCATTTATTGCGATGAGTATATAAAGGGGGAGAGGGTCCTTTGTAATCCACACTTTCACTTCTATCTTCTCCTTCTAAGCGATTTCCGGAGAATATTCTCTGAAATCGTTGTCTTTCATCCTTCCAGAATGTCTTCTTTTGCCGAGGAGTCTGACGTGTTCGTCGAGAATCCGTCGTCCACTTCCGATAAGGATGACAAGAGTACTGCTGGCGAGTGCCAGTGTGCTCTTCCGGCCGACCTCTATCAGTACGTCGTCCGGAAGTTCATGCTCGAGCCGTTCGAGCCTGAGTTTCCGGAGCCACACCAGACGGTGTACGATGCCCCCAAGGGCAAGATAGGGGTGTACGCTGCATTTTTCGTTTATGGGAATCGCAGGTTCCCATTGACGAAGTTTGTATACCGTGTCTTGGAGAGGCACGGTGTGCATCTGACGGAGGTACACCCGATGGCGATCGCCAAGATCCGCCACTTTGAGTGGGTGTGCCTCATTCTGGGCGTGGAGCACCACGTTGATCGGTTGATGACCTTCTATTCCTGGAGGTGCATCCAGGGGTGGTACCCTTGGTCAATCGGATCAAGGGTTTGAAGATCTGCGCTACCGAGCGCAGTCTTCGGTCGTGGAAGCGGGAGTTTTTTTATATCTCCGCTCGCGTCGTCCCCCTTGCGATGACGTTTAAGAATGGGAGAGCACTCCCCGCCCTTCACGCCCTCAACTACCAGGAGGCGGGATGGTTCGCTAAGATCTCCCGGATCCAGACTCCGGTGTACCGCTTTGTGGAGTCCGGGATGGTGATGCTCGGGATGAGCCGGGTGTGGAAGGAGGCGTCCCAGATTCCCATCGTCCTCGAATACGGTTTGAACTCTGTCCCTTACGGTATGCTTCATATTATCCGTTAATTTATGGTTTTTGTTCTAACCGTTTTTTCTTTTTGTTTACAGAGGGAAACGACTTGCAGTCTCTCCTGCAGCCGCGGGAGAGTGATGGTCCCGCTCGGATGGGTACTCGTGCTCTAGATGAGAACGAGTTGCCCATCCTTGAGCAAACGGCGGATCGGTTCGTGGAGGTCTACCTGCCAGGCCACGAGATCCTGAGCGCCAGGCGGCCAGGTAAAGAACTTTTTGACCCTCACCCTCTCAATGCTCAAACCTCTGCGGGAATTCCTCTAATCTTGTCATCTTCTGACGAGGAATCCGCAGATGGTCCTTTGTTGGTGCGGAAAAAGAAGGCTGCCGGCGGGAAGGGGAAGGCGAAGGTTGCCTCCACTGCCGATCCGGGAAACCGGTCAAATTCGGAGACCGAGAGCGAGAAGGCGGCGGGGAACCCAGGTGGTGTTGAGACCACTGCTCCGGAGGCTGAGACGACTGTCACCTCCGAGCAGCCCAGGACGACGGTGACCGGTATGAAGAGGCCGGCTCCATCGGGTTCGACCCCGCCTGTTCGCACCTTTAGGCTCAAGAAAACCCGTAAGTATAATCTTCCTTTACTTTTTACTGCATAGCTTTCCACCATTATACTTATATCTTCTTTGTGCAGGCGTGGATGCTACCGGATTCCAGGGTGGAGCGGGAGGTAGCAGTTCTGGACCCATGAAGGTAGGTTTGGTCAACCTACCTAAGGAGATGACCCAGGCGACTGCGCCTGCTTCAGTTGGTTCAGTTGCTCACCCGGTTGAGCCAACTGTTCCAACTGTGACGACGTCCCCGCCGGCTGTCAGTGCCATATTTACTGATTCATTCACTGAGCCGGCGGTGAGTGTTTCTATGGATTCTTCCGCAGCCGCGGCCGCGGTTGTGAGTTCACCTCCGGTGAGTTCACCTCCGGTGGTTTCTACCGCGGCGGCCTCCGCTATGCCTCCTCTGGCGCCGGCGACTACGGCGCCGGTATATCCGGGGTTAAGGCGTCAAGCCAATCTCTGCCTCCTTCCCATCTGCCTGACCTCTTGGATGGATATCCGTTAGGTTCGGGTGATGGGTTTGGCGGCTACAGGCCTGTCGTCGACCCTACAGGTGCGTAGGGTTATTTTGGCCTTTATTTTATATATATATATATATATATATATATATATATATATATATATATATATATATATATATATATATATATATATATTATATCATCTTTTCCTAACTGCTTTTTGCTTTTGCAGTGTCGGATTCCAATGAAGTGTATGTTCCACGATGGAACATCCGCCGATGAACAACCCTTCGGACGCCTGTAGAATGCGTCGAATGGGCGCGCCACGCCGCCCCCGTCGGTGCGCTGGGGGAAGCCATGTCCAGCTACCAGGAGGGTAGGCTGTCGAATGAACTGCGGATTCTCCTTGCCCGGATGCAGCCGCGCGTCGAGTTACTTTGTCGTGAAAACGACAAGTTAAAGACGACGCGTAGCCTGGAAGTGGCTCAGACGAGGGCCATCCGGGAGGAGAACAAGAGGCTTGTCGCAGTGGCTGCGGAAAAGGAGAAGGCCTTCCAGGCCCTTGAAGTTGAAGTTCAGGCCCGTCTCGTGGCCCTATCCAAGGCTGCCCAAGCTATTAATGAACAGCTTCGGCTAGCTAAGGAAACTGCACGGAACGCAACTGAGAGGGCCACCAAGGCTGAAGCTGTTGCTGAGCCTCTACGCATTGAGAATGAGGAGCTTAAAGCCAAGCTAGAGAGGCTCCAGCAGGCTCATGATGCCTTGGCTATGGAAGACGCCAAGAAGCTCCAAGAGATCTTGGACCAGAGGGGCGTGCTTGACCACACTGAGCGGAAGCTAAAGGGCGTTGAAGAGGCTGCTGCTAAGGAAGTGTTGCTTGCCAACCTTAACAAAAGTGAAGCCGAACGCGCCCGTAACCAAGCTCATGCTGCCCTCCAGGAGGCTCTGGTTGCCAAGGAATGGCTTCTTCGAGAAGCGTTGTCTCAGGTATGCGTAATTTCATAATATCTTTACGCTTTTCTTTGTACATAGAAAAGGTTTTGATACTTGTATTTTTTCTTGTAGGTTGTGCATCGGGTCTTCATGGACACATCATACGACGATGCCATGAGCGCAGCTCTCAACGCTTCTCATGAGGATGGGGAAAAGGCTGGCTTCCTGCTTGGTCTAGGGTTCGTTGAGAAGGGCATCCCGCCTTCCAACTTCCCTTTATATGATGTGGATACTGAAGCTGCTTATGACCAAGCAGTGAACCAGTATGCTGCCTTCCCGCATCCAGTGGTGGAGAAGGTGAACGAAGTTGCTGCTGCTGATGATGGGCTAACCATTCTAAAGACCTTCCTTGAACCGCCACAGCCAACTGATGGTGCGGGTACAAGTGGGTTTGGAGGGAGTGGTCCTGAAGCTTGAACCTTAAGATCCCTTCCCACTATTAGGATAGGTTTACATTGTATAGATTTATATTCATGTAGGCGGGTAGTTACCCGGCCATTCTTGTAACACTTTTGAATTATTATGGAATACAAATCTTTGTGCGGGTAGGACCGCTACTTTCAGTGGATGACTTGCTTTATAAACGTTATATGACTTGCTCATGCATACTTTAGTTTAAATTAGCAACTTTCCAAGTGTTCTGAATAAGTTAACCTTTGAACGTGGTAGATAATAGGTTGAAGTTTTGCTTCCTCGTTCGTGATTGTGCGGGTAAGACCGTCACTTGCACTTAGTAGGATGGCTAAACTTCACCTATATCTGACCTGCGTGGAGGTTTTCCTCATCTTTTCCTTAGAAATTTTCTAAGTGTTTAGAATAAGTTAACCTTTGAACGTGTTAGATAATAGGTTGAAGTTTTGCTTCCTCGTTCGTGATTGTGCGGGTAAGACCGTCACTTGCACTTAGTAGGATGGCTAAACTTCACCTATATCTGACCTGCGTGGAGGTTTTCCTCATCTTTTCCTTAGAAATTTTCTAAGTGTTTAGAATAAGTTAACCTTTGAACGTGTTAGATAATAGGTTGAAGTTTTGCTTCCTCGTTCGTGATTGTGCGGGTAAGACCGTCACTTGCACTTAGTAGGATGGCTAAACTTCACCTATATCTGACCTGCGTGGAGGTTTTCCTCATCTTTTCCTTAGAAATTTTCTAAGTGTTTAGAATAAGTTAACCGTTCGACGCGCGGTTGTCAATAGGTTAGTTCGGTTTCTTCTATCATGATTTGTGCGGTTAGGACCGGCACTTTCATTTAGTGGGATGACCAAACTTTACCTATGACTGACCTGCGTGAAAGTTTGCCATTTTTTGTGTTTATGCGGGTTTTGCCGCCTTCCACACGCAACGATTTCTTTACACTTATTTATGCGGTGAAAACCGGCATATCAGTGTTTTGAATAAATTAACCGTTCGATGCATGGTTGTCAATAGGTTAGTTCGGTTTCCTCTATCATGATTTGTGCAGTTAGGACCAGCACTTTCATTTAGTGGGATGACCAAACTTTACCTATGACTGACCTGCGTGAAGGTTTGCCGTTTTTTGTGTTTATGCGGGTTTTGCCGCCTTCCACACGCAACGACTTCTTTCCCCACTTATGTATGCGGTGAAGACCGGCATATCAGTGTGGAAAGTTCGTAAGTATAAATGTAAGACCATCAGCGTCAATGTGATAAGGAGAATCATTTCCATTAGAAGTGGCTCTGGGCCTTTTCTTTTACAAGTTTGGAATTGATCTACATGCAGACTGTGTAATTGAGCTCCCTTCCATGTTCTTGGGAGTGTCATCGAGCCTTTCGAGCCGATATGCACTTGGTTCGGAATCTCGTTGTTTACGCAGTATGTAGTCTCCAATAATGAAGCTGCAGTTTTATTCGTGTTTTCCCCAACTGGGGTTCTACACGCATCAGCCTGCTCAGCGTTCGTTACGCCACGAGGTGCGCGAGCGTTCCATCTCTGAAATGCTTCGACGATGTCCTTCACGTCTGTGCATTCTTCAGTGTTGTGGCCTTTTGTCCTGTGAAAGTCACAGTATTTGCTCCGATCAGCATTGTGACGATGTCAGATTATTGGAGCCTTTGGCCATGGGAGCTTCTCAGTGGCGAATATCTCGGTGACGCTTTTGGTGAGTGGCGTCCATCTGGAGTTCTGGTTCGACTGTACGTTATCCCTTCCGCCTAACCGATGTTGCAAGCCGGATGAGGTGTCAAAGTTTACCCTTGACTACCAAATGCCTAGCTTCCGCTTTTTGTTTAGTCGGGCGGTAAGGACGTTGTCTTCTCTTGTTTTCTGGGTGTAGAGGTTTGTGCTCTGGGGGAGATCTCTACCCAGTTGCTTCTCCGTTTCCGCAAAGCGTTTAGCTGCTGTCATGATGGCATCCCATGTGGACGGCGTGCCATCTTTACCCGTTAAGGTGCGGATGAGCTCTGGGTCTTCCGCGCCCTGGATGAAAGCAGCGCGAACAAGATCTTCGCTAATAGTGCCCAGACTTAACTTCTTTGAATTGAAGCGCGTGATGAAGTCTAGTAAAGACTCATCTTCCTCTCGGATGCAGTTGAGGATTGTCCATTGCTCTTCGGTATACTTACTTTGTTGGCTGAAATGTTGGCTGAACTTCTGCTGGAAGTCTGCCCAATCGTAGATGTGGTGGACCGGTAGACGATCGAACCACGCTCTAGCTGGCCCAACAAGCGTCATTTGGAACATGTAACACCACGTAGGTTCCGTCCAATTACTGACGGTTGCCCCCGCTATGAACCTGTTCAAATGATCGTCTGGATCAGATATACCATCGTAAGTGCCGATGTTGGACATCTGTTTGGCACTTTTCGGGGTGATTGCTTCCGCAATGTCCCTTGCAAATTTGGACGTTCCCGCTTTTGCAGCAGTTGGTCTAAATGTTTTGGAGAAGTCACGTGGGATTCCACCCGCGTTTTTTGGTTTGAAGGTTTCTCCAAAATGCCTTCTCGGTTGGGAGTCCGTTTCCTTACGCTTCCCTTTCGCCCTATGACGAGGGTTTGCGTCACTATCGGATTCCTCCGAATCATCGTCCAAGTACTCTCCGAATTCATCAGCCTGTTGGATTGAACGTAAGCGTTCATCCAACTCAGCTTGGAATTTTTTGACGTGTTTCCGCCCACGCTTTAACTTCATCGAGTGTTTGGCGGGGGAGCCTCGTTCGTTGTCTCTCTAACTGGGTATCGGTGAATCCCAGTGAGAGATTATTTACTGCACTTGCCCCAGCTTGGGTAACTGGGGTAGTGTTCGTAAAATTTACTGCACTTGCCCCGGTTTGGGTAACCGGGGTAGTGTTCGTAAAAACTGTGTAGTCGCCGGTATTCCCCCCAGTAGCTGGGGTTGTGGTTACCAGGGCTTCTTGGTCACTCGTTGGTTTTGGGACCGGAGTACCTTTAACCATCTTTCCAGAAGTTTTGAGAAAACTGAAAAAGAATTAAGTTCTAGCTTTTATGCACGGATGGCGCCAATGAAGAAACACTAATCGACCCCGGGCAGATTACGGATAATCTGGGGGTTAAATAGATGTTTCCTACGAGGGGTTAGACCCGGCAAAGATGGTTCTTCTGATAACCTGCAAAACAGACACCGTGAGCTCGTCACTGAGAAGGGGGGGGTACCTCCTTGTGACCACCCTCCGGCGTGAGAATCAGACTAGATTGCTCTTGAATATAAGTGTATATTAAGAGAATGACTAGAGCAGATATCAGGTAATATATCAAGATATGAGATAAGATATAAGATATAAGATGATCATACCATTCCAGGGTGTTGGAGTATTTATAGTCGAAGGTAGGTTTCCAAGCAGGTACAGCCGGCTGAATAGTGTTCCTGTTCTGCCAACTGTGGGCTACGCACATGCCATGCTGGTGGTTGGTGGATAGGCAGCGGCTGATAGTGACTAGGCCAGCTGTGTACTATTCCTGTTCCACCAACTGCAGGCCATGCACGTCCTCCGACAGGTTGGTGAGTAGGCAGCGGCTAATAGTGACATACAGTACAAGAGCGTGCTGCTCGTCATACTGTTGCCAGTGAGCTGTCGTATCCTTGGTCAGATCTTTTGTCCATACCTCGTCAGGTACAGTACAAAAGATCCTCCAGTATCGTACGGACTGGCTCATTTGGGCGGGAGTTCTCCCGGCTTTGTGCGGGAGTGTTCCCGGCTTGCTCACTCCTTCTTCAGGTGACATTACTGAATTATTTAAGAGTTAAGTGCCTTGTGCGTGTAGCTTTGCTGCGCAGGTAGCCTTCCCTGATGGCTTGTATCCGCAGCTGCGGGAACAGGCAGAGTACTTCACCATTGGGAGGCTTTTCCTGCGGGAACAGCTTGCGTACTGCGCGTAAGGACGTCACGTCTCTGAGCATGGTGGGTCCTGCGGGCCCAGTTGGTTTCTACGCAGACGTCCCTCTTCAAGGGGTTGCGAGTTTAGCCTTTGCGCAGACTTCCCTGTTGAAGGTGAGTCTTGCGGGTCCAACTGGGCTCTGCTGGGACCTACCTCTTCAATTTTGATGATATTTTATTATTTTTTTAATTAAAGTTATTATTCTTTAGCACATGCAAGGTTGGGTTGGAAGAATGATAACATGGAGGCATCGACAGCTTCAAAGCGATGGATTGCTGAATATGCGTCGGGATGGTTCTACCACCCCATTTATATGATTATTTGGTAGACTCATGTTACAAAAATGCTATTAGCTATTGTAACACCCCCAAAACTTCCGTGCTATTTTTGACAACTTTAGAAGTTAAGGGACCATTTGGTTATTTTTCCAAACTTGAAGTACAGGGTTCAAACTATAATTATGCAAAAGTTGAAGGAGACAAATGGTCTCATTATTAGACGGACCGTATATAACCAAACCCAGACCCAAAGGTTTCCACTTGAGACGAGGCGTCTCATGCGCCGTATTTTTGAGACGAGGCGGGCCGCAATTATGAGACGGACCGTCTCATAATTAAATGGTCCGTCTAATCTCTTGTGTCAGCAAGAGGTGTCAAAACATGAACCCTATGTGTCAAACACCTATTGATGACTTATCTAAGCGAGCTAGCCTATGAAATGAGAGCTTGGAACAGTTAAATATTATCATACCACACACAAAGATTAAGTAGTTTAGTGTTCTAATCTTATTTCAAAGGTTTATAAGCTATTACAAGCAAGTCAAAGGTGTTTAAGACTGTAGGAAGCTTTGATCAAGTTTTCCGGAGGTGTTAGAAGCCTTTATCAATTATCCCTAGGTTCTGTTTAAGCTTGGAGGGAAGGTAGGCTCGTTATAGCACGCATTTAAGTTCCTTTATTTAGTTTAAACTAGAAGCATAACTATAATCGATCAAACCTCTGTTAAAACTATTTCCAGATATAGTATACATGTTTTCATACTTGTACATGATCATATGATGGTTAAACAAGTCGTAAAAATGTGTTAAAATGTTTTTAGCCTTAGCGGGCCAAAAGTAAGATTAGACGGACCGTCTAATCATTATACGGTCCGTCTCATCTCAAACTTTGTTATGGATCAAAATAACTTGTGACGACCTCTCACAAATATACGGACCATCTCATAGTTATACGGTCCGTCTCAAATAGATTTCAATCAACGGGACAAACATAAAGATATGAACCATCTCATCATGATACGGTCCGTCTAATAATAAAATTTAATTTTTATTTAGAATTAAATTTTAAACCTACAAACCAAACCTGTAATTATAAACGAGGTTTGAAATGATAAAAACGGGCCATTATGGTCTGTAGCTGGATCAAGAAACGCCGTCCAGGTATTTTTACAAACATTTATTTATAGGTTAACATCACATAAACAAGAAAGGTTTTCAAACGACACCGAACAGAAAATTACAGATGAATACGTTAAACCTTTACAAACAGACAACCATATACTCAATATGATAAACATGTTGTTTGTCATAAAGAGTCAGATAAATATTTACATGAGAAATAGTAATCTCTAAAGAATAAAAGAAATAAAAGCAACTCAGACCGATTACACATATGTCTGGATCCAAACATAACTAACAAAGCAATCATGCAAATAAGTCACGCATGCAATCATAATTGAGGCATAAGCAAGTGATCGAGCAATTATTCGTATAAGCACATAATTGTTGAATTGTGAATTTAGTATTGAGGTCTCAAAACATGTAAGTTTGAATATGGTACACATGTTATCCCAAAAGTATAAAATGTAAAACGGGAGTGTTATTACTCACTTGGAAATGAAGCGGGTGAAGAAATAGGCGAGCCGGTCATTACGCGGGTGAACCGAACGGTTCAATTTTTAACAAGCAAGTCCGAGAAATAAATGAGTTTAGGATTGGGATTATGTTGACAAGTAAATGATAAATAAAAGTAAATAAACTAAACTTGGGTTTCAAATTTGGGGTTTTAAATCATAAGTGTAAAGGAACTATTAGGTAAAAAAACTTAAAAGCAAAAACCAAGAACATACGGTGCTAACTATTTATTCTAGATGGTTTCAGTTGATATCATAATCTAATCGAGTATGGGGTTCGATGCATGGTGCATGAATCCGAAAAAGGAACCACCAAATTTATTAGTTAAGCGAGTGCTTGCTTATTATCAATCCAACACCAAAAAATTGGTTCGGGTTCGATTCCGACTTCACCAAGATACGAAAATGAAAATAAAACTTAAAAAATTCAGTTTCTAAGTGAAACCCATGTCTTAATTAAATACAATTTAGTGTAAATGTCAAAAATGGGTTTAAGCGAGTGTTCGGTCCCGTTGGCCCGGAACATTATATTTGATCAAGTCCGTCAAAAACGGGTTTAAGCATTTAAACTGGTATTAATCATAAGCCTGTGATTTTTATTCGTTTTGGCGTGACTGATTTTGTGTTGACTCGACAAACCGTTTATAGTATGCTACCTAATCGTGCCCATTACACCCTAACTAGTTTAGTTAAAGATCGTACGGTTGGTGTTTAAGGCCAATGGTAGGATCAATATATGTACATGAACCAATTTCTAGGACATTATAGTTTACCTTAGTTTAATTCAACAAATCCGCAATCAAACTTTTAAACATTCTTTTATAATCACATAAAATATATAATACTAACTGCATACTCCTCAGAGATAAGATACCATGTTTTCTTAGCTATTTAGGTTTTTACAATACTTAATCGACAGGCTTTGAGATATGTTTGACACGTTCTCTCAAAGGGTACACCATGTGCTTGCATGTTGACTAAAGATGGATACTCAATCTCACATAAAAATGAGTTTAGTATCTTAATCCTAAGAAAACCTTTATTCAATGTTGCTGAAAGCAAATATTGTCTAGAAATCATTATATCCATTAAAAATAATAACTTTAATAGAAATTTTCCATACTTTCTTTTCGACTCGTAATGTTGAAGCATTGTTTTATATTGAATACTTTGGAATAGCAAAGCTATAAAATTGCATAAATAAATGAAACAGCGTATAAGAGCATCCTTATGATAGAAAAAAGTTAGTGATTTTTTTAAATTTTGCGGAACATTGATTGCCCCCATTTATTTTTTAATATTCGTTAAATTGGTTGTGAGTAGAGGAGAGGGAAAACTGTAATAATAAAGACATAAAAAATATTATTTAATTGAACATAAGAGAGAAATATTGTGATTTTTAGTATAATTATAGAGATGGAGATGGTAAACGGAGTATGAATGCTCTAACATATACAAAATAAAATGTTTTATAAAAAAATATTTTAAATGTTAAATATTCATAATAGTAGTGCAAGAAAAGATTTGTTGTTGCAATGAGTAGGAGTAATGTCTAACCATATCATTATAGGATGTGAAGATGAAGCACAGACTAGAGTATATATCTTTAGGCACATTATTATACATATAATTATTAAAAATTCAGTTATTCCTGTGACAGAAAAAAAATTGTCTATATACAATCTTTTGTATGGAAATAGAATGGAACAATTAGACAAATCACAAAAGATTGGTGGTGTATACTACTGTACTGCACAACAACAAAGTCAATTCTTTTCCTTATTATCTTATATATTATGAAAACAAAGACTTGCATATTTTATTTTGTAGATTATAAATCAAAATATTGTCTTCGAGGCCGACTGTTATTCGCTTGAATTGGGTTCTTTCCGTCACCAGGGAATTCCCACTTTGCGATATCTCCATCAAATGAAGAACTAACGAGCATCGGATAATAAGGGTGCCAGCTGCAGTCCCGTACGGTTGACTTATGGTGCACAAGTCTTGCAACCCAGGCCCCACTCACCTGAAAATGGTTAAAGTGTACCGGTTACAATGGAAACGGGTCAATTCAGGTTGTATTTTATTAGCTTACAATATCCTGAATTGTTTTATATAGAAGAAATTATCTTATTATGTAACAACAAATGTGTTCTTTAATCATATAACTCATCGTCTCATGCATTAAGTATTTACAAAACCGGTCATCGGTTTGATTACTCTTTACTTGTAAATGGGCATATTTAGGCTATGTTTTATCTCTAACGGGTCAAACGAGTAAAAAAAAAGTAGGTAAAAAGAGAACGGCTACATGTTGAAGGTCACACAAAGTACACTTTTATTACATAAAACATAGGGGTGTGAACGAGCCGAGCTGAGCCGCTCGTGAGCTACTAGAAATTGGCTCGTTAAAAACTTGAATCGAGCCGAGCTTAAATAGTTAAATGACGCAAGTCCAAGCTTGAGCTTTTATTGAGGTTCATTCAACAAACAAGTTTGAGTTGGGCTTCACATATCGAGCTCAAGCCAGCTTGCAAGCCTAAATGAGATTTTTATTTATCTACTTTCAATTTAATATGTTTATGTAATAACTATTATTATATATAAAATTATTATTAAAATAATTAAATACTATATATATTATATAAAAAAATTATAATTACACACACATATATATGCAAATTATCTTATTATTTAGCAACAAATGTTTTATTTACTTACGCAAATAATTATAATAAGTGCATATAAATTAAACAATTAAATATATAGTAGATAATAAATGATCCGAGCTCGAGCTTGAAAAACTACTCAAGAGCTGAGCTCGAGCTCTAATCAAGCCGAGCTCAAGCCTTAATGGGCTCAGGCTCTGCTCGTTTACACCCCAAGAACCTCCTAAATAAATTTATCATTAGAAAATAATTTGGACAGAAAGTGTTTCAGTCAACCCAACAAAAGAGTGCCCGCATTGACCCCTCAAGTATTTGCTCTCTTTTGACTTTTTGAGAATCATGATAACTTTGAACGCGGATTAATGTAATATGATGAAAAAAAATGAAGTTTAAGGAGTGTGATACTTACCAAATCATAAACATAAACACAGGAATCATGAGATCCAGTATAAATATACCTTTGGCCAGTACTGCAACATCATAAACAAAAAATCAGTTAAAGTTCATATTAAACGGATGTGAGCATTATTATAATTAAGATAATCTGGCTAGTTATAATTGTTGTAATTACCTAAATTCTGGTAAAAAATAGCAGCGTATGAGTGTACGCAATACCGAATGACCTTTATATGTGGCAACCGATTGGTCAGATGGATGTTTTATATTTCGTGCCCTAAGTGGGTAGTCCATCCATCTATAGTCCCATTCATAATTCCTGAATCCAGGAGTGCTGAAAAAGAAAAAATGTATATATATATATGTATTATAATTATAAGCATTCATAATGTAACTCTATGAACAGACTTGAATATCTAGATGAGCCCGACTTTGAAATAACCTTTGTTTGGTTATTTTAGACATATATGTAACCTGGTTACTACACAGTAACTTGTGACATCTATGTAATCATAGAAGTACTTATAATAAATAGTATTACTAACCTCAAATAATATTAAATATATAAAACAAACAAATAAAATGATTGCTTTTTAGGAGTTCATGAAGGTCTAAGATTTTTGGAGTTTTGAAGAGAACCAAACCTTGCATATAAACACATGTAAAAGGCGTTCTTGAAAAAAACTCATATTTGTAAAAAGAAGTTACTTCAAAAAAAATAAATTATTTTTATAATAATGGTTTCTGCATGTGTTTATATGCAAAGGTTCGAAAAAGATTATGTAAAAATGAGTTTGTTTGCATGGAAAAACGAAATTTTATGTATTTTTAACATGTAAAGCACATGATTCTGCGGTTCCCCACTTTTTTGTGGTTCCCCGATGATACTTGAAAACTTTTCGCAAACCACCTTTAACAATAGATTTTCTTAAATTATATTCTTTCATTCCTTTTACATGTTTTTAGTATTTGCCAAAACCAAAAAAAGATAAAATATATATGTAGCTCGCGGGAAGTGCTTATATGTAGCACGTAATCTACATATATATACGAGATACATACATATAACTTCACGAGCTATATATGTACTTTCTCAAGCTAAATACTAACCTTATATTAAAAAATATGAAAAAAATAAAGTTTTCATGGTTTTCAAGTTAAAGGTGGATTTTGTCAGAACCCTCACATACACACACACACACACACACAAAGTGCGCACATGTAATTTGAAGAAAAAGGTCAAAGAGTCAACAAATTCCAATTCGGTTTGGTTTGAAACAGAAAACCGAATCCCCAACAGTCCATAATCAAACCAAACCAACCTGATTTGCTTAAGAAAACGAAGTTATAAATACAAATCCTAACATTTTATACTAACAAAATAGAAATACAAAATCTGATTATTATATTCTAATATTGTTCCTGCGCATTTTAGAAACCCTTTTCCATAATACCCAATCAATTCAACCTTTGGACTCACATCAAAGACATTTTACCAAACAATCATTTTTCAAATAAACTACTGCTTGTATACATTTTTTTATTGCTTCTAAAAATATAGAACTCTATAAAGATAATGTATCCGTTTACAAATAAAATGACAATATTGTATTAACATACCGAGGCGCATTGGATGACATTTTTCTGATATCCCAAAGCTTAATAGTCTGATCTTTTCCATTTGAAATAAAATAACGACCATCATTACGACTGTCAAGAAATGTAATTCCTTCTAAATGCCCCGTGAGTATTCCAACTAGCTTTCCTTTTGATCTGAAGCAACGTCTGTCCCAAACCTGAAAAATCATTAATATTATTGTTTGGTATGCTTTAGTATACACACAAACTTAATTAAATCTGTAAATGAACGTTAAAAAATTATAATGCCAATATTTTTTTTAATTAAAACTGTGAGAAACAATTAATCGATTGGTCTCTTTATTTATATTGCATACTATTAACCACATATGTATATGTAGTTTAATATCTCTAATATGTGTATAATTTAGTTTTATAACTTTAATATCCATATTAATTAAATTAAATTAAATCTGTAAGCAGATGTCAAAAAGTTTTTTAGTGCCAATAATATTTTAATATAAAACTGTGAAACTATTAATTGATTGGTTTCTTTGTTAATATTTCATACTCCTAACGAAATTTCTATATGTAGTTATAGAAATTAAATTAAATCCATATAAATTAATTAAATCCACAGATGTCAAAATGTTTTTAATGCCAATAATATTTTAATTAAAACTTCGAGAAACAATTAACCAATTGGTTTCTTTATTAATATTTCATACTATTAACCACATATCTATATGTAGTTTAAAATCTTTAATATGCATATAATTGAATTACATCTGAAACAGATGTCAAAATGTTTTTTAATGCCAATAATATTTTAACTAAAACTGTGAGAAAGTATTTAATCAATTGGTTTCTTTATTAATATTTCATACTTTTAACCACATACTTATGTGTCTAATAATATTTCCATATCAATATTTCATACTATTTTTATTTTACAACTAAATGTTTATACACTAGTTTTAGTTGTTGCATGGTTTAACAAAAAAATACATATATAAAATAAATTTTTAATTAACTAAAAAGATCACATTTATGTGATTAAAATCTAACAATATGATTACAAAAAAAAATAAAAATAAAAAGCTTTACTCGTATTTTAAAAAATGGAAACATAAATTTAGTTGAAGGATAAAAATATTAAAGAGTCTGGTGTCCTTAAAGATCAAATGAACAAAAAAAAACAGATTATACTCTTACAAAAAAGAAGTCTAAACGCAAAAGTAGTTTGTTATTAATTATAAATATATTAAATTTGGATAAAAACTATTTAAAGATTTACCTTACAGAGATTATCATCACTCCCAGAATATATTAAATTGCTGGCTTCATCAGCAAAGCACACACTGTTTACATCTGCCTGCATAAAGCAACAACATACTGCAATAAGTTAAATAACTTATTGCACATAATCAAAAATTTGTAACAATTGAGTCATTACCGTATGCGCTTGAATTCGAAGGGAAAGTTTGTTTGCTTCAATATCATAAACATAAATTGAATCATCACTACTTCCAGCTACAAGTTCTTTACCATCATTAGAAAATTTTACAGAAAAAATTCCAAATGAATATCCTGCTTCATCATCAGCAGAAAATTCTAGGCCCTTCATGTACCTACTGTGAAGTTACAAATCACAATTATGATATATAATCAAACACTATTTTTACACTGAAAAAACTGAATCAATCAAGTTATAAAATTATAAAGTGCAGCTTGCAGCATACTAAAACTTAACAAACTATTGTTGATACTTGATAGCATACTGAAGAGAAGAGAAGTCTGTTTAGAACAGGATTCTGTAAGCGCACTGAATGCTCAATGAACCGTTTGGCGGGAAGTTCTTTTAAGCTTGTTTATTTAACAAACAGACGAACATAAACAAAACTATTTGTTCATTTAGTTAAACGAACGAGCATGAACACATGTCTTGCTCATTCATTTATGTTATGTATGTTCGTTCGTTTGTGCTAATTTCTGTGCTTTGTTTAAGTTCGTTTGTTTATGTTCATTAGTATATTCACTCAAATTTGTTAGGCCCATTACAATTTAGTGTAGTTTTATGAAATTAAAATATCACAAATTATAGTTTAGTTTTATTATTTTTTTAGGACCGACACATTGTTGTTCATATTTACTTTTGTTGGTGCTAGCTCAGTTATGTCCATTCATCTTGTTCAGTTATCTTCGTTCGTGAACCGTTCACTTATACTATTAACGAACACACATAAACAAACACAAACATGTTATTTTCTTAACGAACAAGCAAGGAAACCATTGTTCCGATTGTCTGTTTGGTTAAAGTTAAACAAACGAACATGAGCACGCTCCTAAACAGAAACAGCATTCATTCATACCGTGAGATTTGCATGAGAATCTGTTCCAGCAGATCCAATATTAACAATGTTGACAATAGGAGACATAGTTGAATAAATCTGCAAGGTCCAATATGATATGTAAATTTACAGAACAATAATATGTAAATACAAATACTTCACTTCACTTCACTGCTTGAATTGGATGTGAATCACTTTTAAGAACAAAATTGAAAAAGAAAAAAATGAAAAGAAACTCACCAAGAAACGTTTATCTGGTGAAAGAGATGTATCCGTAACCGTCCATCTCAAGCTTTCAGCAACAATATTCTTGTGAAGTTTCCACCCCATTTCAGTATTATATACTTTAATGTGGCTTCCCTGTTAAAAAGTACAAATTTTACCAGTTTAGAACATATGTCTGTACACGAACTACACGTCCAATGAACCCAAAATTTCGTTTTTAGTAGAATCGGGTTTGCTATTCAAAAGGGGGTTGCGGCACAGCTTGTTGCCCATTTACCTGCCACTTTATTGTAATCGTTTGACTGGTTACTTATATAAATTTTATATACACATAAAAATAAACGAATGAACACAAACATAAATTTTTGTTCATTTAGTTAAATGCATGAACATGAACACATGTTCCGTTAGTTCATTTATGTTTGCAAATGTTTATCTATGTTCGTTCATGTATACATGTCCATTTCCGTATTTACGTTCGCTTGTTTAAGTTTGATCGTTTATGTACAGGTTTAAACTCTTAGGCCCATTAAAATTTAGTCTATTTTTATTAAACTAAAATATCACCCATTAAAATTTAATCTAGTTTTATTCATTTTGTTTATTAAACTAAAATACTACCCATTACAATTTAGTCTAGTTTTATTCATTTTGTTTATTACCTTAACTAAAATATCGCCCATTAGAATTTAGTCTAGTTTTATTCATATGTTTATTAAACTAAAATCACCATCCACCACAGTTTAGTCAAGTTTTATTCATTTTAAGGCCCAACAGATTGATATTCACGTTTATTTTAATTGGTGTTTGCTTAAGTACGCTTGTTTATATCCGTTCATTTGCGTCCAGTTATTTTCGTTCTTTATGTTCATTTAAGTTCGTGTAGCGTGTTGCTCTGAAACAATTAGGAGCTTCTCTAGGTCGTTTATACTATTGATCAACAAGCATAAATGGACATGAGCACATGCATTTTCTTAATGAACAATCACGAACAAGGAAACCCCATCCGTTAACTGTTCTTGTCAGATCATTTGTTCGGTTTTAAACGAACAAACACGAACATGCTCATTCTGTGTTAGTTCGGTTCGTTTACAAGCATACAATCGAGGTTAACAAGAATACCTGAAATGCAGCAATGAAAAGGGAACCGTCATTTGAAAACTGTGAGACATAAGCTCGGGTGGTCAATTGGTCAACAATAGAAGGACCCTTAACAGGCAAATACTTATTAAGCATATGAGACCGATCAGCAGAAGAAAACCTCCCTCGACCGGAATAATTCGCTTCTCGGCGCGCTAACATTTTCACAGGGGAAACGTTAAGCTCCTCCCTTCGTGGAAGAACCCGTTTCAATCTATCATGTGGTTCTGACCTCAGCTTTGTTAACTGAGCAACTTCAGGGTCCACATCAGCCTGTGATGAAGACTGGTGGCTGCCATTATCATCCCCCACAGGTGAAGATTCGCCATCAGAATAATCGGGGTCGATTTCTAATCTACTTAAAGCATATCCCATATCACCTATTAGTGTGGTCCAACCCCTAAAGTACATTATAACATAAACACTTTGTAAATGATTGTAGTCTTGCAAACCCTAATTTTTATAACATCCCAAATTTTCAGCTAGCAAACCCTGCAAGCAAACGGATTATATGATCATATCATGTCCCAATTCTCAAAAACCTAATTTACGTTTATTAATATGTCATAATAATATACAATCTAGATATGATTTCATCTTACAAAAATTAAAGAATGCACAATGTAAGTTAACTTAATCTTAAACATCAATTCATAAATGATATGGATTCAATACAAGAAATTGATCACAAACAACTTTAAGTTTATTAATCTATCATAAAACTCAATCCACATATCATTTTATCTTAGAATTTCAAGAACGCATAGTGTAAGTCAACTTAGTCTTAAACATCAATATTCATTCCAGATTAAAACCGATATGGAAGTGGATCACAAACACCTATCACAAAACTCAATCCAAATATCATTTTTCAAGGGCGCGTACTATAAGTCAACTTAGTCTTAGTCTTAAACATCAATAGTCATTCCAGATTAACAAATGATAAGGATTGAATACAAGAAACTGATCACAAGCAACTTTAAGTTTATTATTAATGAATCCATCATAAAAGTCAATCTAGATATCATTTTAACTTAAAATTTCAGATAGATAGATTAAAAAATGATAAGGATTTCAATACAAGAAATTGATCTGATCACACACTATATATTAATCTATCCTGCCACTGAATCACTCACATACGATCAATTGACTGCTTTGGATTAGGTTACAGAAGTAGAAATAATTAATGAAACGAAGCCCTAATGAATTTACATGAAGCGTAATGATTACTATCATTAATTGAATGAAACATACATACATGATCAATAGAAATAGAGAATGAATGAATGAATTAACCTGCAACAACTGAGTGGAGAAGAGAATGGAGATGTATCGCCTATGGAGGATTTAATGGACAACTCTGACTGACTAATCATAATCATAATAATCTTCGTTAGTTGGCGATTGTTGAAAATTGCTGCCTCTGACTGCTATCTTGTGTTCTAGTCAAATTCTCTTTTTCTTTTCTTTTTTTCTGTCTTTCTAGATGCATATGATGTTAATCAAATAAAATATTATATTATAATTTCTATTTTATCTTTACCCTTTATTACTACTAAAATATAAATTTTTGGTTGTTCAATAAGACTTTGTGTAGCGGGGCGGTCGGCAAAGGACGATCTTTTGGAGGAGCACCAACGCGATATGTATGTGTGTATATGATTTGTGTGGAAATATTGGGCTACAACACCATTAGAGTATCCACAATAGAGAATACTTGGGGTGTTTTAAGGAAAAATGGTAATATGGAGGAGAGATGGTATGATTAGGAGGAAAGATAGTGTTGAGAGATTCTTCTGAAATAATACATGAAGAATGTGTTTGTTAGGCAGGGGATGCGAGAGGAGAGAGAAGAAAGATGGTGTTTTTGTGGGCCAAGCGTCATGTAAGCACTAAAAAATGCTCACAAAAACACCATCTATTAGTGATAATCTTAAAGCATTCTCATCATATCCCTCATAATCTTACGAGGGGAGTTTTGTAAATTATAGGGTGGGGTCTTAAGTGACTGTGAGTGTAAATTATAAGATGGAGAGAGAAAATGTAGTGATTTTTTGTAAATTTAGGGAAAAATGTAGTGATTTTTTTTGTAAATTATAGGGTGGAGAGAGATAACTATAAGGATAAAAGTATAAAAAAATATTATTTAATTAAACAATAGATAGAAATGCAGTGTTTTTTTAGTGTAACTATAGAGATGGAGATGAGGGATATGTTGAGAATGCTCTTACACCCCTAAAACAAATAGCCTAATAGCTAGTGATTTCATGGCCGGGGATTTGGTGAGGGGAACGGTCCAATTATGCATAGTTGGTTTGTTTTTGAAAAAATCAGCCGGTCGGGAGCGGTTGTGTGGTTTAACCGGTAACCGGTGGTAAAGTTTGGACTAGCTTAGCTTCTTTATACGAGAAACTCAACTTTTCATATTTCCAAGATTTACAACTATATCAATATAATTGTTAATCTCTTTTAAAATTATATTATTTAGTAACTATATCAATATAATTGTTAATAATCTCTTTTAAAATTATATTATTTAGTCTTCAAATTTATAGTACGAGTGTTCCCTTATTTTTAAGTAATTTATAGTGTAATTTTATATTATTTTTAACATTTTAATATATTATAGTGTAATTTTTATATTAATATAAAATTACACTATAATTTTATTTATTTCGCTATTAATTTATTTATTGATGGTAACAAGTTACTATCAATATAATTGTTACTATTTGTTGGATATTTTGGATAATAATTAATTTTTATTAGTACTTGTTACTAATAAATAAATTAATTAATAGTGTGTCCAAAGAGTAAAGATGAATGCGATAAGGGAACACTCGTACTATAAATTTGAAGACTAAATAATATAAAATTACACTATAAATTACTTAAGCTATGCCCCCAGAGTAACCACCCTTAGTTCATGCATTTTTATATTAATAGCGTGTCTAAATAATATAAAATTACACTATAACATTTTAATAAATTATAGTGTAATTTTAGGAGGATATAGATATTTGCTTATGCGTCAACTTATACATAAGCTATGCCCCCACAGTGACCACCCTTAGTTCATGCAGTTAGGTTGTCCTATTGAACCTAGATCATGGGATCTCCAATCTCATAGGTTAGGTTTTCCTTTGCACTCACTTTCTTCATGGGCTTCAATCTCATTCCACAACTCCATCTTTCATCAACCCTCAGGTTGTTGGATCCAAAATCATTATTTATGACTTTGTCAAGTCAATACTAGATAATTGCGCAATTATGATGAGTTGTTAAGATGTGTTCTTAACTTCCAAGCATGTTATCATCTTCTAAGACTATAACCTTTAGATTCACCCTGAATCCTATTATAACAACCGTCTTTTGAAGAACACAGTTTTCACTTTTTTAGGTAAACACATCTCCATTATGCCAATATCAGACATCTAGCTAGATTCTGATTTTAACCAATTGGCATTCGAGTTAATCACCAATTAGCTCGTTGTAAACATTGTGTACTCCACCAGGTCACATGTTTGCAATAATCTTTATTGCCAAACATTTCAAGTTCAAATGCAAGACACCCCCACATTAAAGTGTTATTGGATAACATCATCCAACGTACTGATGGCATAAAGAAAATCTCTTTCTTTTAATTACTATGGTAAGCTCTTTTTTTCTTTTATACAACTTACTGACTGGATAAAGAAAAGCTTTTCCTTTCTACAATCTACACAAGTTTGAGATCTAGTCGCAATAATCTCAATTAAAGAAAAGTTGTTGCTTTCGTCATAGGTTTGAGATATCATTACAAGTATCATCTCAACTACCATCCCCCACATTTCTTGCATTTTGACATAGTTTGTTTAAGTTTACTTATGACCATACATCGATACTCACGATTTGAACAATACCACGACATTGTATCAGTGAGTTCACGATGTTACCAATAAAGCAACTCATGCATTATCATAAGTTTCGACCACTTTCTAGCGTCTAAGCTAATCCTTATCATATGGCAGTTAACAAGCCATCACAAACTTAGTCGCATCTAGGAGAACTTGGAAAGTTGAGATATACTCAAGATCCTTAAGAGTTATATTATTACCTTTAGATTAAATGAAATCCCTTATAACTTGTCTACACACATAGTCATTCTTGTGTATGCTATGAATGTTCAACGTTAATTAGTATTCGTCAAGCACCATAATTAACAAGTACTAGTCTAGCATGCTTAGACTACAATACTTAGACCTGTGAACAGAAGATGTATCATTCTGATTCTTCACAGCCTTCCCAACATTCATTTCTTAGTTTAGACAAGATAAACTGATTTCATTTACCGTTCCTAAACCTCACTTTTAGAACGTCTTAACACCAAAGTTAATCTCATTTGCTAAGGTTATAACTCATTTGCCTTTAACCTCCAAGGCGTTAACCATTGGTTCATAGAGCCTTAAACACAAGTCTCTAACACAAGTTACTTTGATGAACATATTTATCACAACAAGATAAATAGTACTTGTCTACAATCACCGTCATGGTCGAAATGGAATAACTTAGATTGACATTCAACAGTGTGCCGATTACGTATGCTTATATTTGGGAATAAATCCTCCACCATAGTTCAAACAGCATTGCTAGTGATTATAAGTACCAACAAGTTCATCATTATTGTAATTCTCTTATAATAAATACCACAAAATTTGTTATAGTAATTTACAATAATAATATATGTTCCTTTCATATGTTTATAATAATCAAAACGCACTTGTGCAATGTGTTGATGCTCTCAACATTGAATGGCATATATCATTATTGTGTATTTCATCTTAATACACTTATCACGTTTGCACTTGGCGTAATTAGATGTATGATGTATTGTCAACGAACTCATAGTCAATGGAACAACTTCCGAGTTGCTAAGTGTGCAAATTTCTTTTTGCACTTTCCATTAAATGAAATCTTACAATAATATCTCATAGTACACATTGATTTCTTTTGTTGTAAAATTGCAAGTATTATCCGAAGATATTGAACACTAAATAATACAACCGAAGTTACAAGATAATGTGTACAATTCTTTTAATAACAATTCCAATGGATAAGTTGACAATAACTAGACATCAATCTCAAAGTGTTATTATCTTCAACACTTTTATTGTTCAGTCAAGATCATCAGAATGATATCGTCTCATGGTTTGCCTTGAGGTACTCCCTCAATAGGGCCTCATGATGTCATATCATCGTTATCTTATTTCATACCGAGACTTTTGAACAGTCAAAATCTGCCCAACCACAATAACACGTTAAATAATATTCTACACGCTAGTAGTTATATTTGGACAATTAATTTGTTCATAACAACACTAAGTTGTTTTCCCATCAATAGTCTACCCAACATGTCACTTCTCGTATAAGCAACGAACCATTTATATTTGCAAACACGTATTTTATTCCTTTCAAAATATCTCTTTATGTTTACAAAACTTTATAACCAGTTTCACAATAAACTATTTTATTTCTAACACGTATTAGAAAACTAATGTTTACAAAACGCTTTATCGATTACAGTTTGCAACAAACCATATTTCTAACTTGGTCGTTAGAAATAAAAATTTACCAAATATTTTGAAAGTTTATTGTTTAAAGACAATACTATGTCTAAGTTGCTCTGTAGACAATTAACGACTTCACACTACTTGGTTTATAAAATAACCCGTTTCTAACCGCTCATTAGAAAATAAATGATCACATATCATTTTTGAAACATTATGGTGTATAACAATAAACCCATTCTAACACTTGTTAGAAGTATAAGCATTTAGACACAAATGTTTACAATCTTTAGTTATATATATAAACCGTATTTACTATTATTATTTTACCAAAATAATAATTTCTAACACTCATGGTAGGAAACATGTCGTTTAGTCCACAATATTTTATAATCAATTTGTAACCCGTATGTCAGGAGATGAAACGTTTACAAAAAACATATTGATTATAAATTAAACCCGATCTAACGTACATTAGCGTATTAGCATTTGCACGAAAGAATGGTTTACTAAAAACCACTTCAAATCGTTTTAAAATGTACGGTTTTTCATGAACCGTGTCTACTTGATTTTAGACATAGACGATCACAAAATTGGTTTAACTATTAAACCCCGCGGCAAAATAAATCCCGTTTCTAACACTATAGTTAGAGCACATACGATTACAAAAATTGTTTCCAAATGGTTGAATCAAATTACTCGTTTTGTATTACGGTATTCAGATTACATATTGTACTCCAAGCACAAATCCTTACTTAATTGTACCACACAAAAATTTTCCCGAATCAAATATTTATAAAAAAGAATTTAATAACTTTAAACTTTCGTGAACCCAATATCCTTTATAAAGGTTTTAAGATTGTCATAACAATCTTGTGAAAGTTTAAAATCTGTTTTAAGATTGTAGGACATGGGTCACGATTTTATTAAACAATATTAATAAAACAAATGAATAATCTCTTTATATAAATTTGGGAAATTATAGTACATATACCGTATACAAATCTAAACGAGAATAACAAAAAAAATATAACATATATACATGTCTTGATTCATACCGAAGTCCCTAACTTGTGCTCGAACGCCGGATTCTTTGACGAGTTGAAACCGGACTGGAGCCGAGTTGATCATCGTGTTGAAACCGCACCGTAACCGCGCTCACGTCGTCTAGCTCGTGTTCACAGAGACCCGAGAATTATATACGAGTCATGTCTTCTTGTATGCCCCTTCGATTGGTGAAACTGTCTTGATCACCCAAAAACATCTACACCTTTCTAGCTGCAAAACTAACAAACTGTGGTTCCCGGTTGTGGCTGAGGATTTCTGTTAAACAGAGCTCCCTTAAAACAGATTTCGGGCCACCTCCGCAAGCCCGTCTGTTTCCCAGGGTACAACAGCCGAAGCAGTATGTACTGCCGGGATTACCCTAGCACCCGAACGTTATTTGTAACGAGAGATCGGAATCTAGAGAGAGTTGGAATTGAGAACATGAACCGGTTTGGAGTTGTGTGGTCAGGTCGAGTGTGTATACGTAATGTGACTTATCCGGGTTTTCGGTGTTCCAAATGAGCTTCTCGACTTGCTATTTGTAGAAACTTCCCGTCATGAGTCAGCGTGACACGTGTCACATCCAGAGCTATCTACGCCACACTTGGCACAAGATTAAGTATGTGGTGACACGTGTCCCATGACTCACCAATGACTTCGACACTTGGCGCAAAATTAAGCAAATGACGACACGTGTCCTGCGACTCACCAAAATCCTAAGGCAGCTCTCAAGCGTTCTACCAATATGGGACAAACCCATCTATATTTTTACCAATGTTCAAGTTCTCAATTACACACTTTAGAGTATCGATATCGATATCGTACTCATCTTTACTCTTTGGACACGCTATTAATTTATTTATTTATTAGTAACAAATAGTAACAAGTACTAATAAAAATTAATTATTGTCCAAAATTCCTAACAGTAGCCAAGTTTTCCAACTTAGACTTGCCTTTCAATTCTTATTCAAAAACCCTAAAAAAGAATAGCTAAAAATGATTTCGAAAAAAGAATCCTTCTTGTTAGAGGTCGAGAAGAGGACTCATCCTTATGCTGCCTAAGAGTCCACTAAGACATGTAACTAAGTTCATGGGTTTTTAGAATTAGGCATATCCAAATCAACCCAGTTGTTTGATAGCCTTCCACATTGAAGAAGCAAAATCAAATCTCCAAACAAGTGATTCCTAGATTCCACCACTTTGTCACAATAAACATATAACAAAGAATGCACACTTCCTCTTTTCTCAAGGTTCACTTGAGCAGGAAGCCGAGGAAGCTGATCCAGAAGACGACGCAATCTAAAATGTTAATTTTCCTATGAATACATGTCTCATGTGGTAAGGACATACCCGACCGGTAAAGAGCTATGATAAATACACTTCTAAGTTCTAACTCCATTAAAAATCGTAACCCTTAAGATCCAAGGCCTCTCACCCAACAAGTCAAACCATCCAGTCCCACCCAACAACTTAATAAGATGAAGACACAAACTTTGAAAAAATGAAAACCATCTCTAATAGGCCTTCTCCAGTTCCACGACCACCCCTCCACGTTTCTCCTATCATAAATTGTAACTTTTTTCTTTTAATTCATTTTTAAGTTGTATAATCTAGGAAATCACATCATAAGAGGACTACTACCGACCTAACTATCTTACGAAAATCAAGTATCGCTAGTTTCCAATATAACAAACTATAAAAATTAAAAAAGAAATAAAATAAAAAGTGAAGAAATAAAATCAAGCAATAGGAAGAGTGGAGAAAAATAAAAGAAGTAAAATTCCATCTCATATTGGTGGAAGAAAGAAAATGAAAGGCTTCCATCATGTTATAAATAAGATTTTGAATTCTTGTCACACATAGCTAGATTATAAAATTTGTAAGCTCTTTATAAGGAAGAGAGCTCACATATATGAAAATATTCTTATGTGCCAAATCACACCTAATAGTCCTAGCAGATGGTGCAAAGCACCCGGCGCTCACAGGCACGGACGAAGCACAATGAGTGCTTATATGGAGCACTTCGCACGCTTGCATCGCCATGAGCCGCTTAAAGGCTGCCTTAGTATTTTTGTTCCTATGTTGAAAATTGTTGCCTTAAATGCTATGTTGTGTTCTAGTCAAATTCTCTTTTTCTTTTTTCTTTTTTCTTTTTTCTTTTTTCTTTCTAGATGCATATGATACATATGATGTTATCAAATATTATATTATATTATAATTTCTATTTTTTTTACCCTATACTATTAAAATATAAAATTTTGGTTGTTCAATAAGGCTTTGTGTAGCGGGGCGCTAAAATAAACGACAAAGGGCGACCTTTTGGAGAAACACCGTTCCCCCCCTCCCCCGCGATAAGTGAGGCGACGGATATTTGTCGCCTGTGTGGTTTGTGAAAATAATTATATTTTATATATATGAGAAGTATAGAATGAAAACTCATATGAGTTGTGAAAACGTACCCTATGTAACATCGTTTTTTTTTTTGTTTTTTTATTTTTTTTGCATGTGTAATATATGTTATTACATTTAATACAAAACATAAAAAAAAATGTTTTACTATTTTTTAACATTTTTACTAACTTTTATATATGTTTTCAAGAGAGAGAAAAAGTTATATTTATGTTTACATTTTTATTAACTTTAATTGCGGACAACAAGATTCAAACTTTAATTAAAAACTTGTGGTTAGGAATGAGTTTCTAGAGTTTTCACAACTTCAAGTGGGTTTTAATATTAACCTAACCACACACACACATATAACTAATATATTAAAGCAATGCATGTTTCACATGACTTTCAAATATGTCATTCACATGGGATGTCAACTAATCAATTTCCATTTATACATATTTCACCTAATTAACTAATTTTTTTATTACCATTCATTCAATTTAATAATTTTTTTATGTTAAATGATATAACAATTAATGCATTTATTACTATTTAATATTTATTAATTACCTCAATTAACCTAATTATTATTTTCTTAAAATTATATTATTAACAATTTTTAATTAACTCAATTAAGTTATTACCTCGAAAAGAATGGCTGGTTTTTAACAGGTTGACTAATTGGTTTAATTTTTTAACAAAGATATTACAGATTTATAGGTCAAAAGTGTCTGGTATACGTTGACTACATTTGGCATAAAAATTGGAGCATAGTTGAAAAGAAGTTATAGCAATTTGATATATTTTAGGTTCAAAGGTACGGTTTGTTATCAAACAGTTGATAATATTTCACAAATAATTTGCCCTTATACTATTTTTATGGTTATCTCAAAGTTTGTTTTTCTTTTTTTAACAATTGTGATTAACCCGTAATGGACAAAACCAATCCGCTCATAGTCGGTAAACAACATAACCAATGGTGTTGTGACTAAGGCCGTTTCTCTATATGTGAGTGAGCAAGCTTGACTAATTTTAGCAAAAAGATGGTCATGGTTATTTTATGTGTATGTGTGTAAGATTCAACCTCTTGCTTTACATGACTCTT